>NW_024884141.1:1888810-2131328 GCF_019232065.1 Centrocercus urophasianus | reverse complement strand
TTTTTTCTTTTTTCTTTTTTCTTTTTTCTTTTTTCTTTTTTCTTTTTCTTCTTTTTTCTTTTTCCTTTTTTCTTTTCTCTTTTTACTTTTTTCTTTTTCCTTTTTCCTTTTCTTTTTTTTCTTTCTTTTTTTTTTTTTTATGGTGTTATATACTGATTTAAAAGATACAAAATTAGAATTGAGTTTGAATTGGACAAAGGCAGTATTTTCAATCTTTCTGTTTGTACCTGCATTCTCTTATATATCTGAGTTCTCCAAGAGCATCTGTTGTCACAGAGTTAATGTAAACCCAGTGCTGTACCTCCAAGTCCATAGTAAACACTGTGACACGCTGTAGGAGTTTCATTTTCCATAAGCAAAATCTTTAGTAAAGGCAAATTAGAAAAGGCATCTGCAAAGACCCTGTCTGCCCCCATCCCAAGTCAAAGCAAGTTCAGCATAACAGTGGAGTCAGGACTCCAAATGACTTTTGAAAATGTCCAACAACACAGAATCATGGAATCATTAAGGTTGGAAAAGACCACTAAATCATCCAGTTCAACCATCAACCCATCCACACCATGCCCTCAGTGCCACATCTCCACATTTCTTGAACACCTCCTAGGATGGTGATTTCACCACCTCCCCGGACAGCCCGTGCCAGTGCCTCAGGTCTTGGGCCCCCTGTTGCCAAAGGACAACTTAGCCTCTCTCATGATGAACACTTTTTCTCTTGTGTCCAAGTGAAATTGCCCTTACTCTGTCACCTCCCTGTTGTTTGCTGTCCTTATGCTATGAGGACTCCAGCCCTGCCTTCTCCACAAATTAGATCAATAGAGTCATTGTCCCCATCTCTTCAGAGTCCCAGTCCAGGAGCCTCTATTTAGATGGCAGGAACTCTGACCCTGGTCATTTAGGGGTCCCAAAGTCCTTCAGATACCAGGGCTGGGTAGAAGGGAAGATTAATTCCTTGGCTCCATCCTGCTGTTCCCCCATACCTGACAAGCCCCTAGTGCTTCTAACTCTGCTTCCAGAAAACTGGTCCAGTGAAGAATGAGTAATGTCTACCTGTTCAGACAACCATACCCTAAGGCATTATATATAATACAATAGCATTAAGATCCAAAAGTCCAGCACTGAACAAGTTTTTTTCCGTCCAGTACAGTCATCCAAGTATTTACACTTTTTTTTTTTTCCTAATAGAAATAAATAAATATGACAAAGCACTGTTTGATTTATGAATTCATCCAAGCTAACCATAATCACCTAGGAGACAAATAAATAAATACAGATTTCACACTTGGACGGTCTAGACTAGAAACCACAGACCTCACACTGAAGTATGAGATAAGAGTCTCATAAATAACAGTACAGTGTGACTCTTTCTTTTTTAAATTGTATTTTAATTGGCTCTGAACCCACAGCAAAACTTTCCAACATACAACAGCACATGTGAAATAAAACTTTGGGTCAATAAAAATTGCGGAATTCCTTTTGACATTGAACTGGAATTTCGTAAGAATACTATAACTAAAATATAGAACTAGAAAAGAAAGTTTGTTAAATGCTTCACTTTCACTCTATTTTGTGTTCTTGACTCCATAAGGTTTGTGGGCACTGTCTTGAGATGGTCATTAGGTATAGCTGTAGAGCTGTGTTAAAGCACCTGGGTGCCCCAATCCATCTTTTGTTACATTTGCCTTCTCCCCTTCACCTGACCATTTCTACCCAGGATCCACCTGAAGAATCAGGTGTCTTCAGTGCCACAGACCTACAGATTCTCCTTCAGATGGGCTGTTCAGATGAAGGAGCAGAGCCAGTATATGACCAGAGGCAGAAGGTTGCCAAATCCTATAACTTTCCAAGCATAGAATCATAGAATCCTTATGGTTGGAAGGGACATCTGAAGGCCATCTTCTCCAAATCTTCTGCAGTGAACAGGGACACCACGGCTCAATGAGCTTACCCAGGTCTGATCCAACCTCGCCTTGAAAGTCTCCAGGGACAGGGCATAAACCACATCACTTGGTAACCAATTATATTAATATTCCATTAAATAATTGTATAATAACAAGTGCATTTTTAATTTCCAATTTAGTTTTATATCAGTCCCCATATCAGGATGAATGAGTTCCTCTAGCAAAGAAAAGACATGGCTGAAGCAAATATATTTTGATTTGCCATATGTGGACTGGAAACACTCAAGTGCATTTGCTCAAAGAGGTTATGACTAGTGACAATGAAGCACTGAGAAGCAGAAGCTTTTTTTCTTTTCAACATACGAAATATTTTCTGATTGTCCCTTAGAATATTTACCTCAGAATGCTACTTGTGGCTTCTTTTCATCCTGTCATTTATCCCAGCAAGAGCTAACAGGTGACAGCACCCACTGTGCAGATGGGAAGCCAAGGTAAAACATGGCCCAGCTTGATAGCTGAGAACTGCCTGGCACCAGAAGCTGTCCTGCTTTGCTCACTGGCCCCATCATTACATTTAAGTCCTCTAAAACAGATTTGGAGAGGATATCCTAAAAATCATTTTCCCTACCACCGCTGGCAAGGTGAAGACTTGCAACATTTTCCTGTAGCTAACAAATCGCTGTGCATGGGGAATTTTGGTATCTGGCATCTGTTAGGAGCACATTGCACTGAGTAACAAAGCTAATCCCTGGACAGCCCATTTAGTCAATAAATAAAGGCAAAGACTTTACTAAGTTCCTCGTGCTGTAGCACTGAAATGGCAACCTCAGAACTCAAGTATCTCAGCAATGCTTTTAACTCTTAACCCAGAGGCCAGCACCTAGGCAGTGAATTTTGCGCTCAGCTGGCTGTGTAATAGTTTGCTGTGCCGCAGTGTGCCGCTCTGCTGTGCCAAGTTGTCTCTGAACATTGTGGTTATGGTCAGAGAATAATCTCATTGAGAATAAATTACATTATTCAGAAGACACCCTTATAGATCACACTCGTTAATGTGAGATTTTAATTGCTAAGAACAATTAAAAAATAGACTGTTTGTAAAATAATATGAGTTCTTTTATTCCAGGAAAGTTAAGTAACTCAATTCCTCAGCAATAAACTGTGAGACCATGTTAACTTCTTTTCTTGAAGTCATATGTACATGTTTTAAAACAGCAGCTCCATGTGAGTTGTAAGAATATAAACATACCTTCAGGGGAAAAAGATAAAGCACATTAAATATATGGAAAAAGAAAACCCCAAACTATGCCAAGGGCATACAGTAAATTACAATAAATTTGGCAATTCAAAACAGCAAAAAATAAAAACACAAAACAAATGAAAACAAAACAAAACAAAAAAGCCACAAGGAATAAAAACAAAGGCAAAAATTAGACAAAGGAGCAAACACACAGATAAGGAGGCAATAAAGGCAAAGGCTTTTCTGCAGTAGAAATTAGTGTGTGGTGGAAAAGTTCCATGTTCCAGAAGACTGACTTGCAGATGAAAAGAATTTTCTGGCTTTTCTCATCTCAGAAACAGAAGACTGACACTCGTGTTGCAAATGTTCTGTTGAGATTTCCTGTGGAGGTAGGTGGGGAGGGGGTAAGGTAAACACTGAAAGGATGAAGCGCTGTCCTATTGCACACAGCTGGACACTGCAAAACAAGGAAAGCTGACAAGCATTGGATCAGATAAATTATATCCCAGAGATGCACAGGAAACCCCAGGGGACAGCACAAAGCTTTTGGAGGAGTCCTTTTGACATAATGTTTTGCGTGGAGGGGGTGGAACTAAGTAATAGAGCCAAGGATGTAATTCATTTGGGCTGTGTTCAGTGCTCTTGGCTGAAGGCTGGAAAACCAGCTACGCACCAACAGGGAGGAAGAAATGCCATTATAAAGGGGTTTGCCTTAAACTCACTTTTGTTTCTCAGGCCTTAAGCTGCAAGAGGCAGTTACAGTGGGTACTGTGCATTTTCTGAGCCAAAACTTGCTGTGAAGACTGCCTATTTATAAACAAAACGGTTGCAATTACCAAAATGACTGCCTCTTCTAAAGATAGGACAGAAGGAAGCAGTTTCAAGCTAAAAGAGGAGAGATTTAGATTGGATATAAGGAAGAAGTCTGTTTACAGTAAGGGTGGTGAGGCTCTGGAACGGGTTGCCCAGAGAGGTGATGGATGCCTCATGAAGACATGCAAGGTCAGGCTGGATAGGGCTCTGAGCATCTGATGGGGCTGTAGGTGTCCCTGTTCACTGCAGGGGATTGCACTAGATAATCTTTATGGGTCCCTTCCATCCTAAACATTTCTGTGAGTCTATGTGCATTTCATTTCTCTAATCGGTAATACATGGAGAGGTACCACGTAGCACAGCCTGCCATGGCCACAGCAACAAACAGACACAGTCTCAAATTTCAAATAGTTTTTTGCTCGGAAAGTTTATAATCTGGAAGGAATTTTGGAGAAGTTTCTGGAAGATCATCTACAGGACTCTGAGATGTGTTGGGTGAAGAACAGAACTTCATAGAATCATTTGAGTTGGAAGGGGCCTTTAAAGGTCATCTAGTCCAACTCCCCTGCAATGAACAGGGGCATTTTTGGCAATGGAAGAACATTTTTGGCAAGTTCTAAAAACCATCAGGATTGAGAAGGTCTGTGAGGACATCATAAGATTCTGTAACAATGTTAAGAGGCAGCCAAGCACTCCATGAGATGAGAGTCAGATGCCCGATGAATAATGCACCATTCATAACAACAAGATTCACAGACTCTGATATGGGAATCATTTTCTGTAGTCTGCACTTGAAAAGCACACTCAACGCACAGCATAATTCAAGCCCTCAGAGAATCCACATCTCCAGTCCTTGTGTGTCCTCTGGCTGCCCCCAGCATGACGCACAGCAAGGCTGATAGAGAAACAAAGACAAATTCTGATGACTTTGAGGATAAATAGCCTACGCCTCATGTGGACACAGCAAGAGTTCCCAAACAATGCAGCTCAGCTCAGACAGAGCTAATTTAAGAATTTATTGGTCATTCATCGCTCTGCCTGAAATCACTTGGCGATCAAAATAAAGGACATCAGCTTAAAACAAAGCAATTTCATTTATTTGGATGTTTTGGTGCTTTTCTATTTTGTGTTTATTTTTCTGTTGTTGTTGTTATTCTAATTTTCCTTTTTTTTTTTTTTTTTCTTCCTATTTTTAGCTTGAGTGCATCTAGTTCTATCTGAGTGATGTTCAAATCACTTCTAATGAAACTTACTAAGTGCAGGTCACAAGCCAGGGTTTAGCACTGTCTGTAATCAGAATTCAAGCTGATTAAATGCATACTGAGGGGCAGCCAGCATGAAAATGTTCTCAATATTCTCAGTTTAAATTGAATTAAGAGTGCATAGACCTTGCTTTATCAGAACAGCCACTAATTTATCCTCAGAAAAACCCACATAAATTATTTCTGTGATGCTGAAGTTCTTACTGGGTGAGCTCTAAGTAGGTAAATTAAAGCAGTCCAATCCAAGCCAGTCTATGATTCTATGATAGATGAGAAAATTTCGACAGGACTTTGATGAACTCTGGTGTCAGTACTGCTGATCTCCCAGTTTGTGATGACACGTGATGTGTCAATCACAATTAGTGCCTGGGATGCAAAGTTTTCCAAGGTGTGGTCAGTTTTGTATAAGCAAATTTCAGTATTAAATAACTGAAATTTTCACAAAAGATGGAAAAAGCAATTGGCACTTGTAAGATTTTGGCTTAGCAGGCACTCTGCCTGCTAATGTTAAAATCCAGCTGCTTTATTCTAATTATATTTAGAAGACAGAAGACATGTTCAGCAGGCATCCATCCTGCTCAGACCTGCAGCAGTGAAATCCCGGCTCCCTTCAAACATCATTTTTCATCTTGTTTACAAAGTCTGCCAAGTTCCCAAAGAATTAAGGTCTTGCTTGACTCCTCTCTGATTGAAAGCAGATAGGGATGAACATTAGCAGCCAGGAGCCTATATTTGTTTGCATCAAACATTTTGGTGTGGGCACAGAATACCAAATGGCTCCTTCACTTTTTCACACATTTGCCCATGCAGCAAGGACTGAGAAGGGGAATTGTTTTAGCAGTGCCAGTCTCTGGTGTCACTTATACCAGTGTGATGCTGAACCAACTTCCTTTGGCACTGGGAAATGAAGGCACATGAATATCATAGAACTGTAGAATCATTTGAGTTGGAAATGACCTTTAAAGGCCATATAGTCCAGCTCCCTTGCAATGACACCTATGGCTTGATCAAGTGCTCAGAGCCTCATCCAGCATGACCTTGATATGAATACGGGCTGGAGCTTTCCTCAGAGAGGTTTCCACACAACTTCCTCTACAGCATTCTGCAAAGCGCTGTGTGTATTAGATAAATCTGAGAAACAGATTTATCTCAGCAGCAACAGAGGGAGTAAAAATATTTTCTGCTTTGGGCTTTATAGGTGAAAATGGCCTGTCACCAGGATTTTGACTTCCTGAGTTAAAATTGTCAAGTAATTGTCAGCTGCCTGGAGCCATGGAATGTGGGTTAGAGTAATTGATTGGGCTCCATTATAATAAAGCTCCTTTTAAAGCAGACACCATGACAGATCACTCAGGGATTTCTTATCAGTGAAATCTTCCTTCACACACAGAAGTCTGACAGAAATAGAAAAATAGACTTTGGTCAATTCATCCAACTTGTTCTGTCCTTTTGGACTGTATTATTAAGCGGGAACAGTGCTATTGCCAAAGGTAATATTACCATAAGTTAACAGCACATTCCTGCAATGAAATCTCCCTGAGAAACACTGTGAAAAAACATCCTTCTTCAGTGGTTTTGATCCAAAAACACAGCCATCTGAAAGCAAATCTGACTGAGAAAAAGGTGACAGAATCACTTGGTTTCCATTCTCCAAACACTGAGAAGAGCATTAAAATAATTATGAACTTGGCACAGCTCAAGGGAATGGAAACAAACAAATTTTAAATACTTACCAAGTGAGAATTTAAACACAATTTACATAGTAGACCTGCAGCGAGGGTTTTGTCCTTTCTGAGATCAAGGGCAGGTTGCACGTGCAGCTGCAGGAGGAAGCCAGGGATCATCATGGGTGGCAGAGCTGCACCATCTCTGCAGTTCAGATTGAGTATTTTACTTGAGGAGATGGTAAATAAGGTTCCATCTCCCAAAAAACAAGGTTGGTTTTATTTCCATCAAAATCGTATTGTGAAAGAGAGCCCAGGCCAAAACCGCAGAAGTCTCCTGGTTTTACATTACAGCTGGATGAAGCCACCAGTCAACTTTACATGTTTTCCACACATAGAAAAATAAAGCAAATTATCCACATGCTTGGCAATGGGAAGGAGAACATATCCCCAGTTCAGGGCTAACAGTGAATGAAAGCTACATTTTTATAGGTTTCCTTACAAAGCTTTTCCACAGCTGTATCTGCTTTATAAATAGGAGTCAAATTAGTTGTAGCGTAATATCCACTGCAAAAGTGGCCCCTCAGTATTTTTCCACAAATCTGTACTAATTTCTTTCATAAAAGTCAACTCCTTGTTTAAAAGCTTTTTGCCAATATCTTGTCTGTGCAGTTGTACAGTAAAAACTGGAAGTGCTTCCAAACGAGCAATGTGTTTATTCATTATTTTTATGTCAGTAACTACGAAAATCATATTATCTCCACTTGATGAGTGGTAACAGAAACACCAGACACTAAAGAATACTAAGCTAAGAGAAGCTTTCTGTGGTGACTTTCTGGATGATCTACCTGTGCAAAAGTCCTCAAAGTTTTCCAGACTAGTAAATCTTTTCAAATATACAGACCAGCTTCTCCAGTATTCATCAATAACAAATAATGTTAAGCCAATCTTGGCATTTTTCGGAAAATACTAAACCACTCTTTCTACCACCAAATTAATCTTACATGTAATTGTGTTTTTTCCTTAATCTTAAAGATACTGCACTATTTCTTCTGATTGGTAAGGTAACAAGGATATTGTTACCAACACAGTGATATTTCAAAATATATATTATGCTTTTTTAAACTGGAATTTTGACTAGAGAAAAATGAAGGAACAGGGGGATAGAGTTCTTCAGCCAAAAATAGCAAGAATAGCAAAATATTCAGCAACTGACCTAGAAACCAAGCAACTACACTGCATTCTCATCAAATAATGCAACAACCCACTGCACAGAGCTGAGGTTTGAGGTGGGAACTTCAGTGATTCCTTAGACTTATGCTTATCCTTTACTCCCTTTTTTACTTAGAGGAGACCAGCAAAGATCTGGTACAACCTAGCCCTCTGCCCAGCACTCTGCTTTCATTAAATTAGAAACTGTAAACTAGCCTTTGTGTGCAAAGACCAAAGGGTCAACCCAAACAAAGCAACGGGGAATGGAGGCCTCATGTGAGCCCAGAGTCTCAGTCACTCACAAGCAGCAAGTCAAGAAAAAATAACAAGCTGCAAAGAGCTTCTTCTTACACTAATAAAAAGGTTTGATTTGATTTGGTCTCCAAAAACTACAGCTATTTAATAAGGCAGGTTGCCACACTGCAAATTCAACAGATACAGAGTAGTGGAATGTTTGCAGGCTTCTTTGCACAAAGTTGATTAAATGCTCGAGGAATTAATAATGATGGAGAGAACTGGCTGAGAGAATGGCTGTAATCTTCCAGGGTAGCAATAGCTGTGGAAATGAAATTAAAGCATACGTGATCTCCACAAGTCTTAATAGGAAAGTGAAAGTATTGTTCACATATATGTTTACAAAAAATGTCTTGAGCTCTATGCTCCTACATAAAATTTGGGAAATCTCAAAGTTCAGTGCAATGGGTCTGTGGTATCACCAGAAAGAGGAGCTTTTCTTTCTTTTCAGGGTCAAGTTCTATCCGTATTATGTACTGCAGGAGAAAACTCCAAATAAATGAACACTATGGAAAAGTTTTCTTCTCTAACAAATAGCTCCCTATCACTGAAGCATTGTGAGATGGAGGCTCCCCAAGCTTATAAGATGTGTGAAGGGAGTATTGTATGGGAGTTGTTATTACAGAGGGCAGGTACGCTTGTTGGAATAGCAGGAAAAGGCGAGTCTTCCATGCAGTGATCTGGAAAGAGTTGGGTTGGGTTCACCATGAGTCCGAGATCTCAAGTCCAAAAAAAAAGGATGATTCTGCCATCAGATGGCAGCACAGAGCCTGAAAATAATTTAATTTAATTGATTATGAAATCAATTATAACAACATTCTAATTTAGATTTTATGCAAATAGCCACCATCTTGCCAAAGGAACCAAGAGGCACCACTGCCCCATGGCAGAGCTCAGATTTCACAGAAAATATGGGAATCACAGAACGGTAGGCGTTGGAAGGAAACTCTGGAGATCATCTAGACCAACCCCCTGCCAAGGCAGGTTCCCTAGATTATATAAAGAGTAGTTAAGAGTGAAGGGATGCACCTTCCAGCACACATCACAGTTTTTCCTCAGCTTTCACACCACGCTGTGGCGTTTTATTTATGAGTTAAAGCATCAGCCTGTTTCCCCAGAATGAGAGAAATCTGTATGCCGAGCACACTAAGAACACTAGATATTAGGAAAGTGCATAGTGAGACCACCAGCTCCAGTCAGAGTCTTATTGCTTGAAAAAGAACCTCACCAGTAGTTTGCACTGGCCACATGTGTGTTGCTAAGTGCACACAGAGAGCACAGCATAGAGCAATTGTCTGAAATGGCCTATGACTAATTATTTTCATTTGCCAGCACATTTGGGGCCACATTCCTTAAACAGTAAGTTCTGGAATGGTAACAAGACCCAAGGGTATTTACTGCACCACTTATCTGTTATTAGAGCACAGTATTAATCTGTCTGTGCGAAGATGAACATTAAATGAAGGTCTGGGAAAAAAAAGGTCATTCAAATGCCAAGAAAAATGAAATTAATTGTATAAAAGGCATAAAGCAGTGCTGAACCATTCAAGCACCAGAACTCTAATAGAGATGGGATAGGAAGGCTAGCTGTAGTGAGCATCTGCTCATCAGGCAAAGTCTGGGCCTAGCAAGAAGAATTAAGCTCCTGTGGTCTCCAGTCTGGGTCCTCTCCCTTGCACTACATAATGTCTGTACTGGACACACTGTACTGCCTGCAGCTGACATGGTCTAAGAGATCAATGCCCCAGGCTGTCTTCAGCCACTCGTCCCCATCTTGCCAGTTACTGCTCTTCCAGAGCCACCAGCAAAACTGTGTGCCTGTCTAGGTTTAGCTATAACTTTTTAGAAGTCTTTGCTTGTTCTGGTCTTTAAAAGGGGCATTTTTGGTAGATGGAGGCTTGGAAATATTACACCAAAAGGTCCTAGGAGAAGGATAGGAGAAGCAATCCACAGGAGGGCAGGCTGGGCCCTTTCACACCATGCTCAGATCAGAGCACAGTACTGCATCCAAAATCAGGAGTAACTGCTCAGGGAGCAACTTAGTGGCATCACCAATGGATGGCAATTTGAGCATCCCATTTTCAAGCTTTGGGCCTAATTCTGTCTAACCGGGAAGAGGGAGCATGACTGTGTTTGACAGTCCATAATGTCAGTGCAATTCTGCCTCCCATTCCTCTCACCAAAAGGAAGGCCCAGAGGTTTTGTTTTTATGAGTGCACATAAAATCTGTAGTGAGTTGAATATATGATGTTGAATATTGTGAATTCATGGGTTGTACATGTAGTATGGCAACTGTGAGGTGCAGAAGGGACCCTCCTCCTTCCAGATACAAATGTCCTAGTTGAAATTGCAAATAAAAAGTTCCTGCTGGGAAGAATTATGCCAAGATGGGAATTGCATGACGGTGCTGACAAAGGTGTTATACAGGATAGGAAAGTCAATGTCACTCCAGTACATGAAAAAAAAATATAGAAGCAGAACTAACATCTGAAATGACTGAGAAATATCATGTCAGTCTCACAGGAGAAGGAACTGTTGCTTTGCTAGCCTGCTGGAAGAAATATTTAACACAGAAATCAGGATGAACACATCCTGGCAGAACCCAAGGAGAACCCAAACCTCCCTTTCCTATTCCAGTGCCACTACCAACAGAGCTGGATGTGAGTAGAGTCATGCAATGCAGTAACAATACCAATTCAATGTGATTTCCAAGCCAGTCATTGTCCATCCTAAGTAAGACATATAGCATTTCTGTCTCTGTATAAAACGATTTGTTGTCAGTGTATGAGAAGTATTGTCTGCATTTTAAAGCTAGGAGAAAACAAGGCACCAAGAGATCTGCTATTATGAGAGCTACCCGGATTCCTGAATTCCTACTGGATTTTTCACTGTGTGAAAAATTCCAACATAAATCCTCAAAATAAAGCTGTCATTTTGCCTGTATGTATCAAAAGCAATTTGAAATAATTTAGAAATGCAGTAGTAGCACTCTACTTTTTTGACAGAACTTTTCCCACTTGAAGGTAGGATTGTGGCAAGGTGGGAGTTGGCCTTTTCTGCATAATTAGTGATAGGATGAGATGGAATGGCTTCAAGTTGCACCAGAGGAGATTCAGGTTGGATGTTAAGGAAGATTGCTTCTCTGAAAGGATCAGATGCTGGCACAGGCTGCCCAGGGAGGTGGTGGAGTCACCATCCTTGGTGGTGTTCAAGAATTGTTTAGATGTTGTACTAAGGGACAGATGTTGTACTGTCCCCCACAACATCCTTATAACAAAGCTGAGGAAGTGTGGGATAGATGAGTGGACAGTGAAAACTGGCTGACTGGCAGAGCGCAGAGGGTCGTTGTTGGTGGTGCAGAGTCTGGTTGGAGGCCTGTAACCAGCGGTGTTCCTCAGGGGTCTGTGCTGGGTCTGGTCTTGTTCAACATCTTCATGAGTGACCTTGATGAGGGGATAGTGGCCACCCTCAGCAAGTTTGCAGATGGTACGAAGTTGGGAGGATTGGCTGACACGCCTGAAGGCTGTGTTGCCATTCAGCAAGACCTGGATAGGCTGGAGAGCTGGGCAGAAAAAAACCGGATGAGGTTTAACAAAAGCAAGTGCAGAGTCTTGCATCTGGGGAGGAATAAATGCATGCACCAGTACAGGTTGGGGGATGAGCTGCTGGAGAGGAGCTCTGCGGAGAGGGACCTGGGTGTCCTGGTGGAGGACAGGTTGGCCATGAGCCAGCAGTGTGCCCTTGTGGCCAAGAGGGCCAATGGCATCCTGGGGTGCATTAAAAAGAGCGTGGCCAGCAGGTCGAGGGAGGTGATCCTCCCCCTCTACTCTGCCCTGGTAAGACCTCATCTGGAGTACTGCGTCCAGTTCTGGGCTCCCCAGTACAAAAAAGACAGGGATCTCTTGGAAAGAGTCCAGCGGAGGGCCACAAAGATGGTGAAGGGCCTGGAGCATCTCCCCTATGAAGAAAGGCTGAGTGAACTGGGTCTGTTTAGCCTTGAGAAAAAGAGACAGAGGAGACCTGATCCAGGTCTATAAATATCTAAGGTGTGGGGGGCAGAATGGCGAGGCTGGACTCTTTTCAGTGGTGAGTGGAGACAGTACAAGGGGAAACGGCCGGAAACTGCAGCATAGGAAGTTCTGCACAAATGTGCGCAAGAACTTCTTTACAGTGAGGTGACGGAGCACTGGAACAGGCTGCCCAGGGAGGTGGTGGAGTCTCCTTCTCTGGAGATGTTCAAGACCTGCCTGGATGCCTACCTGTGCGACCTGCTGTAGGGAACCTGCTTTGGCAGGGGGGTTGGACTCGATGATCTCTGGAGGTCCCTTCCAACCCCTATGATTCTGTGATTCTCTGATTCTGTGATTCTGTGATTAAGGGACATGGTTTAGTTAGAAATGTTGGGAATAGGTAGACAGTTGGACTGGTTGATCTTGGAGGTATTTTCCAACCTTGGTGATTCTATGATACTCAGTAGTCACTATCTCAGTATTTGGCACAGCTCAAGGAGTGAAGCACATCCTGGGGAGCAGAGAGGGAATAAAAACGTGGAGGTAGGATGCTGGGGGAGGGCTTGCAGCTCTGCAGGTTTGGGCAAGTGCCCCTTTCCTCAAAGAGCAGCTGGGAAGTTTTTACCCTGCATCTTCTCTTCTTCTCTGCTTATCAGGTACACCAAGGGCTAGATCAGCTTTCTTCGTGGTCACACAGCAGCGTGACAGTGACATGAAAGAGCAACCACATGGACATCTATTACGATTATTTTGCCCCAGTGTGCAAGGATGTTCAATCACAAAGGCAAAACCAGAGGAGAGTTCCAGATCTTTCATTTTTGCCCAAAGAACTCCAGGGATTTTGTGAGAAACGAATCAGATGTCATATTTAAGGGATCAGAAAGATGGACAGAAGGGAACCCAAATTTGTCATATGAACGATTGTGAATTTTTGGCTCAGTTCTACAGCTCAGATTGAAATTCATCCCAACAGACACCTTCCATATGTCTGAAATCGTGTGATGCTCGTTCTTATCAGTACAATGCAATAGTTGCTAACTGGCAGGTTGACCAAATGCTTTCCATAGTCACAAAGAACAGATGTTGTGACATTCCCCACAGCTATTAAAGATAGAAATAAATCGGTCTTTGTGCTGAGTTCTATTGCCTCATGATCTCAGCACACTTTCATTTCCCTACTGTCTCCTATGAAATAGGAACAGTGATCCATAAATGCAGTAAAACAGGCTCTATTGGCTGAAAGTACTCTTGAAGATGGCAGGCAAGCACAGGCAACTTTTCCTGGGTCAGTTCAATTACTAAGGTTTGTTAATCATTGCAGCATTTCAGTTCACCTCCAGAGATCTCAAGCTTTTAAAATAAAATAAATAAAACAAGATGTTTTACAGGGTTCTGTTTGACAAGAAATGTATTTTTTACAATATTTTGGTTGGTTTATTTCCATCTTGTGAAAACCACACCATAAATCACTACCTATGCAATCTATTTTCCTACAACCATTGAATTACTTTAAGGAGTTTAATTAATTTTAAACTGTTTTAAATAATCTGGCACTGTTATGAATTACACTAACACAGAATATCTTTTTTTTTTAATTAAGTTTTTTTTTTTTTTTTTGAGAAGTTTTGAACGTATTTAGAAGATAATGGAATTAGCCAAAATGAAAATAATCCCTGGGGTTTTTTGTTTGTTTGTTTGTTTTAAAGTAACTTTTAGGAGTTCTTTTTCCTAAAATATTACAGAATCATAGAAACATTAAGATTGGAGAAAACCTCCAAGATCATCTCGTCCAACCATCAATATATCTTTTTTGCCTTCATTGCACACATAAACCTCCCACCTTCTGCATTGAGGTAGCCTTGGCTGCCTCTATAGATTCCTTAGGGTGAGCAAGGATAGCTTTCTCCTAACATATGCAAGTTTCTAGCTGCAGTCCATGTTTGTTTGTTGGGGTTGGGTGGATCTAGAGGACATCAGAACGAACCTCAAACAGGCTGCTTCTTCAAATGACTGAAGACAAATAAATTTCCTGTACTTAACAGCAGTACTACTAACATGGCACAGCATTTCAATTACCAAAGATATTGCTTATTTACCCATGAAAACTTAAAATATTTTGTGTGTGAAATCTCCCCAGCACAAAAAAAAAATCAGTCCAAGTACCAAATCATATTAAAGATTGAGAGCCAATTTCTTCTGTTACAGGCTCCAGCAGGACCAAGTTTTATATGCTAGCCTACAGCAATAAATATAGCTGTGGTCATAACCAGTCTTTCTCCAAAAATGAGAGTGCACATGTCTGCCACTTTTGTCTCTGAGCAACAGAACAGAGCTTTGGGGCAGTTCTGCAGGGCACCAATCACTCTGCCCTGCTTAAAATAGTTCCAGATGTTCTGGAAATTGAAGATTCGAGCCACAGGTTCAGCCCTAAGCAGAGAAACTCAAGGTTCTCTTTGCTGAACTTCATAGGTCTTCTGCCCATTCATTTCTCCATCCTTTCAAGGTCCGTCTGTATGGAATCTGGTGCATCAAGGACTCCTCTCAGTTTTGTACTGACAGCAAACTGCTCCATCTGAAGTTGTTCTATTTTCCAGGTCATTAATGAAGATCAACAGTATTGGCCTCAGTATCAGCTCCTGGGATACCCCACTAGTTGCTGGACTTCATGCTGTTTGATCACAGAATCGCAGAATCACAGAATCACCAAAGTTGGAAAAGACCTTCAAGACCATCCAGTCCAACCATCCACCCATCACCAATAGCACTCACTAAACCATGTCCCTCAACACAAAGCCCAAACATTCCTTGAACACCTCCAGGGTCGGTGACTCCACCACCTCCCTGGGCAGCCCATTCCACTGCCTGACCACTCTTGCAGAAAAGTAGTATTTCCTAGCGTCCAGCCTAAATCTCCCCTGGCACAGCTTGAAGCCATTCCCTCTAGTTCTATCACCAGCTACACGAGAGAAGAGGCCGACCCCCAGCTCACTGCAACCTCCCTTCAGGAAGCTATAGAGAGCAATGAGGTCTCCCCTGAGCCTCCTCTTCTCCAGGCTGAACATTCCCAGCTCCTTCAGCTGCTCCTCATAAGGCCTGTGTTCCAGACCCCTCACCAGCTTTGTTGCCCTTCTTTGAACACGTTCCAGGGCCTCAATGTCTTTCTTGCAGGGAGGAAGTCTTTTATCTCAAAAGTTCAGCTAGTTTCTAGTCTGACTTGCTTTACATTTACACACAATATACTTCATCAGTTCACTTACGAGGCAAAGGGATGTTTTGGGAGACAGTCAAAAGTCTTATTAAGGTTCACATCCCCACATCACTGCCTTCCCTTCATCCACCAAGGTCATCATTTCCTTGTATAAGTAAATTAGGTCAGTCTGGCATAACTTCCCCTCCACAAATCCATGCTGACTACTCCTATTTAGATGGTCAAAGTCCCTTGTGAACACTGGGGCCTGTGAATGTGAGACTTCCTCCAGCTGACTGAGAAATGCCTTGACTACTTTTTCCTGATCAGGATATTTGTATTAGACATCCACAACAACAACGCTTTTTAATACTGATCCATAAACTCTTAGATTATAGTTCATTATTCACACCAAGGCAGAGCCCTGGGCATTCCCCATATTCTCTCATAAAAAGTATGATGACTTCTCAGTTATTTATCCTGTCTTTCCTAAAGAACTTTGCAGTACTTCAAATGTATGACTCATCCTGTGGTGTTACTGTGATCTCAGTAAGGTCTTAGTCCTGGAGTTTCATGCAGAGCTCCAATTCCTCCTGTTAGTTAGCTATATTGCACATTTGTCAGCACTCCAGAGAGTGCCCAGTCATACTGATTTCCCAGGAAAGATACAAGAACTTTCCTATCTTAAAGCTTTCTTCACCAGGTTGGTAAAGATTCACTTGCATTGGCTCCAGTCAGTTTTGCATTGGGCCATCAGGGGCCATCTTCCTTTTGGGGTCAGGTTGTGTTCCTCAACATCTGCATTGGCCTAGAAGATATAATCAGTAAAGAGGATTTGCTTTACTGCACTCCACTTTCTTAAGTTCTTGTCCACCTCAGTGTTCAGAACCGGCTATGAAATTTTGCTGCTTCCAAAGAAAATTTCTAATCTAGTTTATTCCCCAGTCTCCAGTGTGAACATGATCCTACTGAATAATTTTATGCTTGAGACACCCAAAATCTCCCGCTGGTGAAAAAAAAAAGCAGATTAATTTCCTCCCATGATACGCATATCAGCATCCTCCTCTTTGGATTTGTTGGTGTTTCAAACAAAGAAAAGGAGCCATTGCAATATCCTGATGTGATCCCCAAGAGTCACAAACTAGCTGACAGAAGTTCTGAAAAACAAGTGGGTAACATTTATTTCAGAAGAGAGATGCTCAATGGATTGTGGCGATTCACAGAAACACACTGGCCACCTTGGGACTGAACCAGTGAGACCTTCAGCTGCTCACAAAAGATAAGAAGCCATGACAACTGAATATATTCTGTTATAGTCTAGAAGATACTGGTAGTAGGTGTTGTATAAACAAAAGGACTCTGAGCTGTAGATTCCCAACAGCAGATGAAGCAATGAAATGTACTTTCTCTCAGACTACTCCACACATTTCAGTGATGCTAAATCACAAACTACAATGAACAGAAAACAGAAATCAGTGAACAAAACCCACTCGTTTCAGTGAGATTTTCATACTTGATCATTCCTTTGAAACAGAAAGATAAAACACAAAGCTTTATATGTATTTATACAATGCCACCTAGTGTCACATTGATCAACCTTGTTGAATCCAAAGATCACACAATATTTTTACAAAAATCTCTGTCCCCTGGCACTTTCTCTTGAAAAGTTTTTCAGTTACTGAAAATCAGGAAAAAAAGCCATGCAATCTTAATTTATTCACTATCCCACCTTCCACTGCAGTATGTTACAGTGCACATAGGAATGTGCTTGTGAATGTCTAAAAGGAATATAATTCTTACTAATATGGTATATATTTTATAAACCACTTTCTGATGCCTCAGAAATCAACAGCAAAATAAAACCACGTGTCTGGAAAAACTTTTTGCAGACACTGGAGTAAACTTGTAGTAAGATAGTAAACTCAATCATCTCATCTTAAAACAGATACCTAAGCAAAGAAGACTCGATGCCTTGAAGTACCCTTTTCTCTCCACTGATGTGCAGTGCCACTATCAGGAGTAGGCTCCCACACTGCAGACCTCCAGTTTGGTGAGCTGAATCCCACTGTAAAAGAAAAACATCAACAAAAGAAAGAGTTGACTTTGAAAGGTGGGTCAGAAGATCCTGGCCACTGTTTAGGTTGCTGCACTTAAGATCTTGGAACAGACTGGGGAGGAAAGGGTCATCAAGGTCAAGCATTGAAGCAGTGTCTAATCTAAGGCACATCACGTTTGACAAATTGGACATCTTTCAGGTGATAATGGAGTTCTTACAAAAGTATAGTGCAGAGTAACTTTTCTGTCTCTCTTTGAGCAAATATTTGATATAGTGCTTTCTGTCTAAAACAGTCTTCTGACAGACAAATTAGCAAGATGAGATGTTATTAGTGCTGTTTCTCAAGAGTCAGTCCGGACACTAAATCTTTATGATGCTTTCATTCTGCTGTCACTCTTTATCCCACTAAATTCAGCATTACTATTGCTGTTAAAAGGCCACAGGCTTCATCCTCTCTCTGCAAGCCCACAAGACTAGCCAGGCTTTGTTTAAACGTACCTTGGCCTGCTTTGAGTTCTTCTTAAGCTCCTGACAGCAGATTTTACTAGCAACCATGATGGCTACTGTCTGATTTATTTTTCTTTGCTCTAATTCTGTGGTAAAACCATAATTTTTGTATAGATGGCAGTTATTCTGTACTGAAGGAAATCTTTATGACCTCGAGGTAATGATGCAGTGTACAGGAGAACAAGCATGGAAGATAGCAAAGGTTTGAGGCTGGGAACATGGGATGTGGCATCAACAAGCTGAGAGTGATGGGAAAAGGGACAAACATTAGCACTGGACACCCCAAGGCTATAAGCAACTCATTAAGGATCTGCTAAAGAAATGCACACCTGGAGCTGGGCAAAAGAAGGTTAAGGGTGGAAACAAAACCAAAGAAACAGTGAAACAGTCTTTGGCTCAAGTTTCACTGATAGCCAGAGCCATCACCAGCTGTCCTAGGCACCAGTTTGGAAAAGCTGCAAAGCTTAGCTTTCCTTTGGATTAAGCATAACTGAAATCAGAGTTTGAAGTAAAAAGGATTCAAGCAGAATTAGTGTGTGAAACTGGATGAGTGGCTCATACAAAATGCCGCAGCTCTGTGAATTTAAACAAAATTTTTAGTTCTCTCATGCTGACAGAACATTACAAAATACAAGAATAATTATGTTTCATAAATGTATGTAGTGTTGTGGACACAAACTTTTAAATAATTCATTATTTACTAGGAAAACTGTCTGTCTTTATTGTTGTACTACGTGCTATACATCTATGTAAAATTTTATAGGCTTATCATAAACATTTATGGTTTAAAATTTATGTACTTATCATAGAATCATGGAAATGTTAAGGTTAGATAAGACCACTAAGATCATCTAGACCAACCACTGATCCATCACAACCATACCCACTAACCACGTCCCTACTCAAAATGGTAGTGTCGAGTACAAGCTTAGGGAAATTCAGATTTATTGATTTACATATAGCCTGGTTGCTTAGGTGTTTTTTCTTCCAGTTTGATAACGATCGCCTTTTCCCTAGCCTCTGTTGTACAGTTATGTGGCTCTATCAGGCTGAATTATGCTCTTTACAGAGAAGACTTGTATGATTTCAGAAGTTTTGAATTACTGAAAATGAGAGGGCAATCAGCCCCAGATTTCTAAGTCTTCTCCTTGTGTAGATAACCAGCATCAACCCATCTCCTGTGCTCATACAAGGACAGTTCAGTGCAACAAATCCACAGCTGGCATGAATTAGCACCACCACATCAAAAGCCACAACCAGAGCTCTTCCAGGTGGTTCCTGCTTGGAGCTGGGCTTGGAGGCACTAATGTCTTGTGATAACAAATGGACATTGGTTCTGTTAGGCTGCTTCACTGCTGGTTGTCTTAGCTGTAAAAGTAGCTGTTTGGGATTGGGACTGTGGTAGGTAGGTAGAGAGTTAGATAATATAACACCCTTTGGTGCTTTTTCCTGACTGTTGAAGCACTGCCATTTCACATGTGGGTGTGAGTATTCAACACTACCTTTGAGCTGTGTCTGGTAATCCTCCACTAACACTAAAAGAAATTTCCACTTTGGGTACATCCTGGTCTTCTGACATCCTGGATGATGCACTTTCAGTTCACAAGTAATCAGTTATTTGGCAATGAACACAAACCAGGGGAACTCATCTCTATCAGACCAAGCAGTGAAAAGTGGGTGAAGTAACTGTGTTTTGTCTTTGACTACACCATTGCTTGAACTATGGCTCTTCTCCCACCCTCAGAGATCAGAAATACCCATTTCCATATGTAGGTATCAGCTACTTTAAAGTAAGGGAGTCAATCAGACAGTGAAAAATTTAACTAGGAATAAAGAGGGTCATTTGTTAATATTGACAAAATCTCATGGCCATCATCTGACCTGCTCTGTGCAGGGAGCTGGACTAAATGACTTCCCGTCATCCCTTCCAGCCTACATTGTTCTGTGATTCCTTTTGACACTAGAGCCTCATTCTGTTGTACAGTTGCATAATAAAAGACTCTTGTTTTCTGTGGGTTTTCCCAAACCCACACACTTGGAGTTAAAATGGAGTATCCTTTAGAATGCACGGGGGCCAGACAGGATATGATGAGCACTGTTTGAAAGAGGAAACAAAAGAATGACATTGAGCAGTTTTGGCCAAACTCATATAAGAGCTTGAAAGCAGAAATGGAAAAAAAATGCCATGCAGAAGTCAGAATAAAGAGGAAATGGGAGTTCAGAATCACTGAATTAAGGAAGATTAAGAAATTTGGCCTAAGAGGAGGGAAAGTTTCCAGAAGTAGCACTCTGCACGTGACAACTATCTCCTATTGCTGCTTACCTGTCATGTGTCCAAAACCCCCTCAAAACCTCCATTTCCACTGGAAAAAGAGCTGCTTCACCATGACTAATGGTGGATTGAGAGGAGGCCACAAAAATTCACAAACAGGATGGACTATAGAGAAAATCCATGTGACTTCTCGTACATTCACAGGAGGAACAGGGACCACCTTTTTCTTTTTTTCTCACACTGCAGAAGCAGTGTGAGAGAAGCCCACTGTCAGGAACACAGGAGACCTGGCAAGAATTTTTCTGACGCCACGTAGAGTTGACCTTGCTACCTCTTTGACACATCAGCCTCCCTGCCTCCTCCTTTCCCCAAAAGCCTCTCCCCTTGTCCAACAACTTGAGATGTAGACCTCTCAGCTAAGAAACACAGCAATAGCCCAGGAGGAAAGGGAGAACAAAGAGCAAAGCCAGCACATGGACAGCTATGGACCCAGAGCCCTTCTGTTTCCCAAGGTGAACGTATCCACTGCTGCTCCTTGCCCATGTACCTATAATACACATTTTAATTAATCTGATTTTAAAAATATATATTTCTGCAGTAATAAAACAAATTAAATTAAATGGACAAAAGGACAGTTGGAGATCTTCTGAACAGGAATGAGAAACAGGGCATGTCAGAGAAGTTCATGCAGATTCCCGTGACCCTGTAGACAAGCTGGGTTGACCCAGTAAGATCATAGAATCATAGAATAATTAAGGTTGGGAAGATCACTAAGATCATCTGGCTTCAATCATCAACCCATCCATACCATGCCCACTAACCGTATTCCTCAGTGCCATGTGGCTCTTGAACACCTCCAGGGACAGTGACTGCACAACCTCCCTGGACAGCTTGTGCCAATGCATTACCACTCTCAGAGAAGAAATGTTTCCTGACATCCAACCAAAACCTCCCGTGGTGCAGCTTGAGGCCAGTCCCTCTTGTTCTACTGATGCTACTTGGGAGAACAGGCTGATTCCCAGCTTGCCACAACCTCCTCTCAGGAAGGTTCTTCTCTTTCTCCAGACCAAACAATCCCAATTTCTCAGCCATTCCCCATAAGACTTGTGCATAAGACTTGTGACCCCTCACAGTTCTGTTGCTCTTCTCTGGACACACTCCTTGGCCTCGATGTCTTTCTTGTAGAGAGGGACCCAAAACAGAACACAGTACTTGAGGTACGGCCTCACCAGATCTGAATACATGTGGAGATGCTCTCCTCCACGGTCCTCCCCCCCACTGCTGAGGAAGAGCGTTTCTTCAGTGAATCTTCACAGAGCAGAATTTTGAGCATACAAAGCCAATCCAAGGAACAGCAACACCCATACTCCAAAGCATGCAAGCTGAAGCCTTTCTGCCTTTTGGCAGGATGTGGCATTTCACAAATACTGGAGGGAGTAACTTAGGTTGCTTCCTTTTCACCTGCAGGCTAAGGAGCAGAGTGATGACACCAGTAGCAAACTAATTGGGACAACTGGGATCAGCTGCTCTTGCAGTCCGTGCCCTCCCAGCCTGGGCTGCTGTAATCTGGTACTTGGGGTCTTCTCAGAATAGCTGCTGCTGACAGCAACTGGCACAGGGTATCCCTGCTCACGTTCCCACGGGAACCAGGAAATAATATCTTCCCAATTATTTCCACACCATATTGGCTTTTAATCTGGCTATTCAGTGATTTAAAAAAAAAAAAAAAAAAAAAAAAGATTCTTTGCAGGGTTTGGTTTGTCTCATCCTTAAGGCTAAGAACATATGTCCAAACCCTTTGGCACTCAAATACAGTTTGTCTCTCCTGTTTTTCCCCCTTCCCTCACCAGCAAGCCTGCTTATTTCTGGCCTGTCTAGTCTTGTCCTCCAAACACAGAGAGCAATGGATGGCTCTATTTCTCTTTCTTTTCTGTCAGCTGTTTTTGCTGTTTTTTACTGTTCCTCCCTCCTCTGCAATACTACAAAGAGAAGCATTTCCAGTTGTCGACCATACTGTTCTGAAAGAGGCAGAGACAGCACTAAATGCCACAGACACTTCCCAGTGACTTCTCCCACCTTGCTCCTAGGTATGATGTAGAAGGTACAAAAACTCCTTGCCCAGGAAGAGTTGCTGAGAAGGGATAGGAATTAGACACAGCATCAATTCAGGATGAGTGTTTCGTGCATCGGTGCAAGAAATGAGTCTTGGACACAGTTTCCTTGGCAGAGACAACATGCTGTTAGCTGTAACTTTTATTTTCTATGCTTTGTTTTGAATAAAAATTCATACCCTCACCAGGAAAAAAGATTGGTATTCATACTCAGTGGTACAGAATTTTATAAAGTGTAGGTGGGAGAGAAATATAAACACACTTCATCTCTATTAAAAATGTGCTTCCTTTATAATCCTGCTTTGATTAAAAATCAAACGTCCCTTCTCACAGGAGCATCACATTAATTGATATGAAGCAGAGCTAAGCAAAATCCTGAATTTCTCTTCCCTGCACTGTAGGCATCTGTTATGTGCATGTATGCCTCTGTGTGTATTTATATATGGATAAGTCATCTCATGGCATCAGGGCAATTAGGGATGTGAAGCATTCCTGGGTGAGGAGTTCTGCAAATGTGCTCATTGATGCAGAGGTATTTCTTGCCTCAACATCTGAGCCCTGCAGGCAGTAAGGAGCTGTCACCTTCCATGGGGGTAGCCCTAGCAGAAAGCAGGGCTGGCTGTCATGTTCATGAAAATTACAGAGCCAGCAGGTTGCAAATGACTCAAGAATATGAGCAACTGAGTCTTAACACAGATTTTTATTTATTCAGTCCTTCCATCTGGAGGATGGAAAGATAAGGATCCACCTTTTAAAGGATAAAAAAGATCACAGAGTCATTAAGGGTGGAAAAGACCACTAAAAGATCACTTAGTCCAACAATCAGCCCACCCCTACCATGCCCACTAACCATATCAATCGGTGCCACATCTCCACACTTCTTGAACACTCCCAGTTATATTGACTCCATCACCTCCCTGGGCAGCCTGTGCCAGTGCAATTTCTCAGATGCAGTGATGGCTGAAAAGACAGAGCCACATTCATATCTTTCCATCCCTAGATCTGGTGCATGCTCCTATCTTTCCCTTAATTTGGTTCTCCACTTTTTCCTGTGTGACCTCAGAGCCTGCAGCACCCACTAAAATTAAACTTGCAGAGCAGCATTTCCTCTACTTCATGTGCTCCTGCACAAGGAGGAACTGGACAGTTCAAAAGAGAAGAGAGGAGGGGAGGAGAGGAGAGGAGAGGAGAGGAGAGGAGAGGAGAGGAGAGGAGAGGAGAGCTGGAGAAGCCAAAATGGCAGCAGGCCCAGGTGCTCAGCCACTGCAGTGTGTCCTCTGGATGGGCTGAACAACCCCTGGAAAATGGAAATTATCCCAGAAAGCATGCAGAGGGGTGAGCGAGAGGAAAGGTCACATCCATCTTTGTTCTGCACGCATCCGTTTTCCTCCCCTGCTTTGTCCCTACAATAAATTACAGAGGTGAAAGCTATAAAGTGCGTATGGCCCTGCCTGATCCCGATCTCTGACAAAGCAGCGTTGCTCCCTCACAGAGTGATTGCTCACAGGGGAAACATATTTCTGTCTGTTCCTGGTACGAGCAATAAATTTGCAGTCGTACTAAGGAATCTGAAAGCTCTCTGCCTGATCTCTGCCAGGCGCAGGGCTGTCTGGGCAGAGCCCACTGCAGGTCGTTCCTCTGCGTATCTCATCAGGCCAATAGGAAACACCATGACTCACTTTCCTCCCTTGCAACAGCAGTAAGCAATGACTGGAATCAGAAACTTCCTGTGAGAACAAAGGGACAAAGTGGTGATGTGACAAGTCCCATCAGGAATTAAACCTCTAAATCATAAGGAAATCTGTGGTTTAATTGCTGCTTTCAGATCTGCAGTGAATGCAGGATTGGCCCAACATCAGTTTTGGGCTTGCATGAAGTCCTGTTCCTCCTTGTGCATTCACACCACAAACTGAAGGGTGCCAAGGGACATTGCTGGGTGTGTGGTTGGTGCTAAGTCATTAGCAAGCTCCTTGGTGTCCATTGGCTGAGAGTAAGCAGTATGTGGCCAGCAGGCCTTGGGAGATGTCTGGAAGGGCACAAGGGCCAGATGCTGTTCCTCATGGACTGTCTGCATCTCCTGGGTGTGCTGAAGGCCTGGCAGGGGCCAAGGAACACCTTTGTCCCATGTGTGTGCAGAAGCTGGGAGGCTGCTTAGCACCTGCGCAGCTAAGGAAATCTGTGCAGTAGCACCAGTAAAGCAGAAGATCATCAGAAAATGGCACACCAAAGGCAAGTTAGAAAGAAAATGTGTTGAATAATGGTCATGATTTGAGACTGAAACACCACAAGGGGTGAATTAGACTCCTAAATTCTCTGGGAGTCCAATTTGCTCTCACTTGCTGTAGGAGAGAGAAGACAGGAGTGGAAGGAGGTCTTTTTACTATGTGATGGCATAAGGCATTCCAAATGCCAAGCCTTGGGCAGTATATCTCAGCATAGCAAGCAGCAGGTCACTACTTCCTTATATGAGGGCTGCTCCAAAAGTAATGTCTCCTATTTTATTGTTGGCCCATTACGTCAGAGGTAAATGTTGGTCAGATAGCAATAGATGTTGAACCTTCCTAGCATCATTCTGACATGTTTTGTTTTTGTGCAACAGATGGCAGCAGAGGAGCTGTCTGACAAAATGGAGTCTGACATAGAAGTGTGTATGAGGCAAAGGTGTGTCACCGAATTTCTCCATGCAGAGAAAATTTCACCTTCTGACATTCAATACTTGCTGAACATTTGTGAAACCAAGCACTGGATGTGAGCACAGTGAGGTGGTGGGTGGTCCATTTCAGCAGTGGTAACATACACAGCATGGAGGTTCTTGTTCATCACTGGCAATAATGCACAGGTAACTAATAAAACATAGTGTTTTGTAGCTGAGAATTTGCTCTGTCAAAGACCATTATTGTGCTCTTTGTATCTGATGTATTTTCAATGAAAATAAATAGAAGGCATTACTTTCAATGCGACATAGGTAGAAACCCTCGAGGATAAGGAGCCTAAAAAAACATTTACTCTGAGAATCTAAGTTGAGATAGAGATTACAAGTCTGCCCTCAACTCACATAAGCTCCCAGGAAAATTACTTTGCATTGCTACACAGTTTTATTTGGACTCATTCTCATTTCCGTAAGAATATTCTCCTCCCACTCAAACTTGTTAAAGCAAAATAATTTCAAACCAGTCATGGAATCAAAAATTAATCCCATGCTGAGTGTGGTATTATGATTGCTAGAGCAACATCTACACACGGATCAAAGCCAGCATTTGGGTCAAGCACACCCTTGGCTGAGAAAGGCAGTGACACTGCCACTGCTCCCAGCTGAGCAAGAAGGTTGAATTTGACTTGATGGGTGTTGGTGGGATTTTGTATGCCCTGGAGCACAGTCACCTACAGTCTTCAGAGGCTGCATGTTACCTGTTGGGTTTGAAGAGCCATGAGGGTGAAGGCGAGATGAACAGGAACTCTTGCTGGGGTGAGCAAGACTTAAGCATAAAGCTTCCAGCAGGAGCACTGCCAACTTTAATTTTTGGCTTCCCTCTGTTTCTTGGAGCTGCAAAGTGAAGCCCTATATTGTGCTCGCAAATCAGCTGATCAGCCGAGACTGCATGGAGCCATGCTCCCAGGCAGGCTACCATATGAGCAACACTATCAAAGTGGGAGGCTTTCATCAGTGCCTCTTTGTTCTTCGTGGTACAAATTGCAAATTGCAGGAGGCCATTGGGCTTGTCTGATGCAAGTGCTGATCTGGCTCCGGACAGTTTGCTGAGACTGATCTAATCAGCCTGGGCCTGGGTCACTCCAGGACCTCCTTGAAAAAAAAGATCCCAAAATGTCTGAAGAAAAGTGGTGTTGAGTGGCCAAATGATCTGGAGTTTGTTCTCATGGGCCTCTAGTTTCCTGCCTCAATCTCAGCTGACTGTAGATGAAGGTTTTGCTGCTGGTCTCGTTCAGAAAAGAACACATATGGAAGTTGATGGCCTTTTCTCCTAATAAGCCTGCAAGCGTGAAGAAGACTTTTCAAGGGCTATTATATACCATGTTTTCCACTTCTCTGATAACTCCTACATAAACAGCACTCCTTTGCCTTTGGGGTTACACTTCACTGCATGTTGTGACTTCAGGTTTAGCTTCGGCAAGCTAAAGATGTTGATCTTTAGGATAGCTCCTTGCTGGCACAGGACTCAGGTGAACTGTTTTAGAGCATGCATCATCCATGATATGTTGCCTGGGAGATCAAGGCCATGCATTCAGAGATCCAGTCAAGGCAAAGTTCAATAATTCCATTGCAGAAGAACATTTGACATGGCAGCCCCAACAGAAATTGTCAAATAACTTGGTAGTCTTGTTCCAAATGCAATCGAGCAAAGGCCCACTCCATATCACCCTGACCACAGAGCCACCTTGTCTGATGGAAAGTGCTGGGTAATGAGGAAAGGTCCTTTACTAATTAATCTGCAATTAGTCTGTAGCCAAAAGGCCTAGATCAGCTTCGTGCAAAATACCAGAGCCCTCCTACAGGAGTATGTAGTATTCCACAGGATTCATGTAGCCTAGAAATTCCAACCAGGATGCCTGGTGTGTCCACCATCCTTGGGGAAACAATATGCCCAGTGTGACGGGGCTAATGCAGCATTGCTCAGGGCTGGGTACCAGGAACACAAGGAGGAATAGGTAAGGGCATAGGAAAGCTTGGACTTGAGAGGGTCTTATTGGTCTTTTCGAACCTTAATAATTCTGTGATTCTAAGAGACAACTTTTGCAGGAACAATGTGAAGATACGGTTGGTGAAAATATGCCTGATTTCCTAAAACAACAGGAACACTGATCCAGAGCAAGGCCTGATGGCCCCGGTAGTGGTGGGGCTGTGGTGAACTGAGGGTGTCCCCTGCCCAGGGTGCCACAGCAGCTGTGGTGGACCTGGGGCCTTATCCCTGTTTTACATGGTATCTATGCAGTACTGAGGCACACTGAGGCAATAAATGAAAGCCTCCACTTTGTTCCCTCTTGGAAGTCAACAGATAAGCAAACACCACAGAGGTAGTAGTCATAGTCTGACATGAACTGCGATGTGTGAGTGAATTCTGTGAAGCTCCAACAGAAATCTGGATGCTGTGCATGTGGCCCATGCAATAGCTGAACCATCCCACCCAACCAGGCTGTGACCACCAGACGGGAGAACCTGGGACTGCAGTCTGCAAGGACTTCACGCTGTTTACATTATGCTTTTATGTGTCCAAGGAGATGTAACAACATCTCAGCATAAGACAGTTACAGACATTTGGGAATATAATCACAAGCTGCCAGGGCTGGAAATACCTCTTTTTTTTTTTTTTAATGTGTGATAGACAATGAGCAAAACATCATTTCTGGATCGTATAGGACTTTATTTACGTACGCGTGCGCTAAGACAGTGCAAGCAGCAGAGTTTTGACGTGGGACTCTCACAGCTCTATTTTAGCCCAGCCCAACCTCCCTTTTCCCTAGGACAAAAACTTTTGTTGCTTGAAGTGGGAAGGCATTTCTTGACTTTATAAGAGGAAATCAGCTTTTAGAACACAGAAACATCCCTTGCTTTTGGCCTCGGCTCTATGTGACCAGGTTTCTTGTGACCTTTGGGCAAACCTGGGAACACTCCTGTTAGTGCCCACTCTGATGGCCACAGCAGCATTTTCATGTTGGATATCAGGACATTCTGCTCTGAAAGAGAGGTAATGCATTGGCATAGGCTGCCCAAGGAGGTGGTGGAATTGCCATCCCTGGAGGAGTTCAAGAGCTGTGGAAGTGTGACACTGAGGGACGTGGTTAGTGGGCATGGTGGAGAATGGGTGGACTAGATGATCTTAGAGGTCTTTTCCAACTTTAATGTTTCTATGATTGCCATGTCTCTGCTATGGAAGTTGAAGGGGAAAATAGTGACTGGATTCCATGGGCTGGGAAGGTTAATCACCCGGCAGACCTTCAAATCAGCTTCTTCCACCATGGGCAAAGCATAGCATTAACATTTAAAATTCTTCTGACCTCGTTCTGTTTTAATTTGCAAGTGAAAAACTCCCTGGACTGTGCCAGGATTAAAAAAAAATCCCTTGGATCAAAGTGGGTGCTAATTCACATTTGTTCCCTGCTGTGTTCAGGGAAGCCTGTTGGTAAAACTGAGTCTCACATCTGATGGTTACGGAAGGACAAATTCTAGCAGCTGCAAAAGGTGAGTGCTATGTCCCAGGTGGCACAAGCCCATTTCAACGTGACTAAATGAAATTGAAATATTCCCGCACAGGCTGTCCTGAATGTTTCATTCCCCAGGCATAGGTGAGCTCAAGCCACAGATCGCTGTCAGTGAGCATCCGAAATGCAACCCTTCCCACTTCCTGAAAAAACAAGAACATGGTGGCGAGGGCAAAAAGAAGTAAACGCTCACAGGAGAACAGGAACAACCCAACGGGCCTTCTGAGAATTGAATTTTACTGGCAGTTCTCAGAAGTGTCCCACAGCTGAGACCAGAAGGGATAAAAAGCTCCGCATATGAAGGACTGCAGGAAGCTCCTAGGAAAACAAGATTGTCCGTGTTATGGAAAGCATCTTGGTTACAGTCGAGGTGGAGAAATGATACTATGGGAACATAAGGCTTCTGAACCACACAACAGAAAACACTGTTTTCTAAGAATAGCCTTACCAGGAGAGATGCCTCCTGCAGGCCATGACTTTGAGACTGTCCTGCAGACCCAGGTATGAGGGAATGCAAGGTGGCTTAAACTTTTATCTTCAGCAGTGAAATCGATCCACCTGTGCTGAAAAAGTTCTGATATTTTCCTTTCCTCATGAGCTGTGATGGAATTATGTACAAAA
This sequence comes from Centrocercus urophasianus, assembly GCF_019232065.1. Classification (NCBI taxonomy): domain Eukaryota; kingdom Metazoa; phylum Chordata; class Aves; order Galliformes; family Phasianidae; genus Centrocercus; species Centrocercus urophasianus. The sequence goes on along the minus strand of NW_024884141.1, from coordinate 2,101,968 downwards.
ATGTGCCATTTTTACCTACTCTTTGCTTTTATTAGTAGACCTCTGAAAAGACAAAACATCTACTGGTGGAAGCATCTATAGCACATAAATCTTGCATACCTGCAGTAGTTTTCAGAATGAAAATGATTCTATAATAGAATTTCTCTTCTTTAGTGGATCTCAGATGCCAGCGCCTTCAGCATCACCTCCAGCAAGAACTATGAAAGGTGACAGAAGTTTGCAATGCAAGCAATCTCACATGACACAAAAATCTGCTGAAAGTTGGCAGGCAAAGAATAGTAATGAGTATCCATCCATCAAAGTTGGATACAATGAAAAGTTGATTACAATGAAAAGGACTTCTGCAAAGTATAGATAACACAACATAATCACATCTTTTCAATGTTTACTGATGGTCCTCATTCTCACCACCTCTTGAGTGACTCTCCTCCAGAATTCCTCTGCAAAATCAACTTCTTCTGCAAGATGTTGGAGGTGACCAGACAGATATTCATCACATGATAAAAATAAATCAATCAATAGCTGTGCCCCACCAAGAGGGAAGGAACATTGCTGGTTCAGTCACAACCAGCCAACTACACAGCAGCTAACAGCTGGAGGCATGCAGCCCTTCTCCACCCCGAGGACGGGTTACGTGGTTTCCTCTGTTCAGAAAAGAAAGGTTAAACTGCGTCAATCATTTTTTCCAATCTTTCCCAATTAAGCATGAAAGTGCAGTGCTGAAGCTATCAGCTGAACTGGTTTTGCATTACCTCTTCACTTCCACTGTGTCAGGGCTTTGTTTTCTAAACATATAATATAAAGGCTTGGTCACATGCCCAGCATTCCTTAATCAGAGTACTCACCACTTCGCTTGTGATTTCAGTTAGCTTAACAACAACATAAAGAAAAAGTCACTTTTTTTCAAGCAGCAACTCTTTATTATTGGGAAAAACATTAGGACTTTTTTTTTTTTTCTTACATATATTTGATTTGAATAAAAATAATTTATTTTATTTCTTATATTACATGAAAATAAAACAAGGACTGAATTTTGGAAGCAAGAAAACTTAAGACAAAACTTTTAGCTGCTGAGATGTAGGACTTGGATTTTTATTTTTTTAAACTCAAATAGAGAAACAATCACAATTATCATTCCAGTGAAGAAAATTAATCCATTTATAAAATATTTTGAAGTTTGAGAACAGCATATAGTTATATATACTAGAAAGCATTCATAAGATAGAGTGTGAGTTCTAACATGTTACCTAAAATATATAACTTCTCAGATTTTACACGGTCAAATACTTTAGACCATATTCCAGTGGAAGAACACTACAAACCTATTACAATCCTTTTAAACTTCTTGTTGAATTAGGTTTTATTTCCTTCTGAGGAATTTTAAAATAATATTTCCAGCAGTAAAATATTGCTTATAAACTGGCGTGCAGAATTGTATTCACACTAACTCAGACAACTGCTGCTTTAAAGTAACAGTGATAGAGAATCACTGATACAACTTCTGCTGAAATGATGAAGAAGCTGAAAAGATGAAGAAGCTGATTTTGTGCTCAGACTGGTACAACTTGCCTGACATCTCTGTAAATTCAATAAAATGACTTTTTGTTCAGTAATATGAAATTAATGAGAATTATGCGTAATTCTGGGGTAGGATTACAGCGTTACGAGACAAAGGTTCTAATAATTAATCCAGTTCATATTATCTGACAAAGACTTTCAGCAGAAACATTGATTTCTTCTTCTTTTTTTCTTCTTAAAATACGTGCAACATAGTTTAGCTTTTACTCCCTGGCTTACCACATGTCTTTTCAGTTGAATGCAAACATAGTTCAACTTTCCATTAAGTTCTAGAGCAACAAACACCATTCACATGAATGGAGTCTAGGAAAGAAAAAGACAAAAAGGTAATTAGCATGTCAAGGTCCTGCTTTAGAACACAAATTAGTATATGTAGAAATACGTAGGATAAAAATGAGATGGAATTTGAATAGGTGTTTACTTGCATTGGGTTCAGTATCAGATTTAATGTAACTGTCATAGTTACGGCTGTGTGATGGGCAGTAGAAAGCCATTCTTCACCAAATATAAGGACAAAATACTATCAATATGATCATCAAAACAATGTAACCTCAGAGGTCAGCTCCCTTCGAAAGGCCACTGGAACTGCTGGCTGGCATGCTGCTTGACAAACAAGCCAATGCCATCTAAAGGGACAATGTTGAGGCCTTTAAAAATAAACATTTAATTTTAGTATATTTTGGAGGATTTTGTTTTGTTTTGTTCTCGGCTTTTTATTTTTGTAACTGCTGTTTCCAGTACCATCTCGGAGGCTGAAACATTTCATTCCTTCCCCTGCCTGTTTTGTCATTTTCCACTTGGCAAATGCAAACCACCACACCCTGCTGTTCCTTACGCACAAGTCGCTGGTGTTGCCTTTTTATTTTCCTTGTCTGTTTTCTGTATCGTCACTGGGATTTACAGCCCTGGAATGTGATTTCTGCACTAAAGCACTTTTTTTTCTTTCACTAAGGAATGCCTCACTTTGCAACCACAGCTCTGTAAAAATATTGTCCTTTTAAATAATGAGTGGGCAGTGGCTCTTTTGAGATAAAACAGCGATCAATTGCGAAAGCCAAGGAGACGTTTTCGCCAGACTGCAATAGGTTTAAGATCAGGTGAAATTCTGGACCTAACCCATGCCATACATTTTCCCTTCTAATTTCAAAATTAGTTTCGGTTTTACCAAGTATTCTACTGGTATGAATAAAATTTTTGAAATTATGATGCATATTTGAGTTTATGTATGTTTTACTTCTCTAAATATATTACTGATTTGTTTAATTCGTTCAGGAATCTACCATATTGTCAGCCAACTACAGTAACCCAGAAATAAGTTCTGTACGTGGAAGAGGCTTAATCACTAAGCCACACCTTCCTGCAAAGCTCCAGTACTTTTGATCGGTAAAAAGCATTTCTCATTGAAATAACACTGAAGTGGAGCCAAAGCCCTCCTCCATATACATTACTGTTAAGTTATTCAACTTTTCAGGACAAAACGCTGGTCACATTCAATGACAAGGTATACTATAATTTTCATGACAGCTCCAGAGGTAGCTCTGGTGGTACAACAGTGTATCTTGGGTCAAGCTTAGGTGTGAAATCCTTGAAGTTCCTGGATGCTTCAGTACCGAATACATCCAAAACTTTCCTGTTCATCAAAGCAAACCTGAGAAAGCACAGACATGAGAGAGTGAGCAGATCATTCATTTATTTATACAAAAAAAAAGCCAACCCACCAACATTTGACAGATCTGATGACTAGTGCTTTGTGTAATTACGCTTTATAAAACATGACTTGTGTAAAAGCAGAAAGGAGAGAACTCCTTTCTACTTTTAACTCCACCAAAAAAAGTCCAAACAAATACACTACAGTCTTTCCCACTGCAGCAGAGCAAGGTCTGGCCATGCCTAAGTCTGGATAACAATTTAATGGCTGTTATTTTCATCTCTTTACTCTTCAAAACCATTGAATGAATGACCTATAAAATGTCAAAATAAACTGCCTCTACAGAGAGTGTCAAAATTATTATTACAGACATCTGCTTTGGGTGAAGTAAATGAGCAGAATTACTATTCCCTCTTCTCTGTCAACTAAAACAATCTTAGGATTAGCACAAGAGAGAAAAATACAGCCAAAGCTGGACATCTGCACTGACATCATCTCCCACATCATGTTTGCACAGCCTCAGAGGTTGCCTGTGGATTGCTTCCAGGCATCCTCAGAGAGCTCCCCACAATGTCCAGCAGTGCTTTAAGTCACCTGATGTCCAGCTAACAGTGTGCTGTGTGCTGGGGTGTGTAGGTTCAACACGCCCCAGGGAATGATCTCTCTTCTATTTTTACAGTCTAGACAGAAGGAGAGCCTCCTCTCAGTGCTGCCCCTCAGTTAAGTAGGTCGTATCCAAAGGACTGACAGAAACTCCCAGTATTATCAAGACGTTACCTTTCATAGTCCCATTCATAAACTGCTCTTAGCACAGTTTTGATGCTTTGCTTCTGCCATATAGTGTGCCCACGTAATAATGCACACTTCACCAAACTGTATTTTTATAATTACACCAAAATCTATTTTAAAAGATAAGCATTTTAAGATACTGCAATGTAAATTCATGGTTAAAATCAGTGTAAATTATTCATTAGTTTTCAATGAAAAATATCCTTTTCCAACTGAAATAGATGTTCCATAAAACAACTATCAAATATTCAAAGTATCCTTAAGAAATACTCAGAAATTTTCTATCAATACTTTCAAACACACAGTAATATCAAGCTGTAAGTTACTGTAGTAAGTAATTTCATCCGCTTCTCTATTTGTTTACAGGATTCTTCATTTCCACTGAAACCTGAAAGCATTCCACCTTTCCAAGTGAAACTAAAGATAAAAAGCCCTCTGGTTACATTCTCATCTGCTGAAGAATCTTAACCAGATTTAAGTCTTTGCTCCTGTCATTAGACTAAACCAACAGTCAAAAGCATCAAGTGGACTGGAAGCTGCCTGAAAAGCAAAGTAAGTGCTCAGGAACTCAGCCCAAATGTACTGCTACAGCTATGCTGTTGACAGAGAATGACACAAAAGTTGAATGTGATCAATGGTATGTTTAAGAAAGCTGTAAAATACTCTGATTGCATACCTGCCCTTTGTTAGTCGTAAAAGGAATTTCCAGTATGAAGGTCTCAGGTTCTGAACTTCCATGACAGCCTACAAGGAGAATAATCTGTAAGAGCCAGTTGTGGCTGGACAGGGGAAGCCTGCTCTCATACATTATATTGCCAAATCCAGGAATCAATAAGGAAATGGAAAAGTGTAGAGTAATTTGGGTAACGCTGAAAAGGAGCTTTTATAGTTGATGCATCCAGAAAAGGGGCTGAAGATGAGGGTACATAATTGACTTGGAAGGGGGAAAAGAGGGTAACTACAGCTTGTTTCAAATGTAAAACTTCAACACTGCTAATTTTTGCAGATTCTTGCAAATGGGTAACTTCATTTCAAGTTAGCTGACAGGGAAAACCTCCAGTTAATTAAAAAGAAACATAAAATATTATGACATATTGTTCCCCTGCTTGAGTAATGGTCCTTCCACACACTTATGAAAGACCCTATGTTAAAGTGTTTTGAGATATTTTCCAAAGAATTTAGTGCTCTGTGTAACATAGTTATACACATATCAGAAATGTGAGTTGTAGAAATGATCTTCCCACAGTGACACTCAAAAATAGGTTGTAGGATCCACAACATCTTGCCAAATCACATCTTTGCACTGTATGCTGATGGTTCTCATTCCATTTGACATTTCTGTTAAACTAGAAGAACTTCATATTCTATCAGAAGACAACATACTTACTGCCTGAAAGCATATTGATGTAGAAATGGCATAGATGATGCTGTCTGCATGAGGAAAATAGGGAACCTTCCCTGCTTCAATGCCTTTGAAGTATATTGTCTATAAAAATAAACAGAATACTTGGAATGAAAAAAAAAAGCAAAGTCGCCTTTTACATTTGCTTTGTTTTACATTTTCAGAATATGCCAGCATTTCTAACTCATGCTGTTATATTTTCATACATGGCCACAAATGTGACACCAATTGAACTAGCTTACAGAAGTTATCCATGATCAACAGAATGAGTGGCCACAAACACATAGACCAGGACTTAGCAACAGCTGGGAGTGCTAAAAGAGCTGTATAGATCTTAGAAAGAGAAAAATAAAAGCAAAGCTTGCTAGGATAAATTCTGCAATTGAGAAAAGCAAAAGAATAATGCAGTAAGTATTCCAACAAAGTGAATATTCACTGTTCTTAAACAGCTTGAAATCACATACTTTTATTTCTGAGAAAACATGTAGAGTTTATTTTCCTGAGCACAGCTTGACCTTCCAAAGCAGCACACGCCTCTTTGGTCAGTTACCCTTGGCTTGCATAAGACGATAAAAGTAGTTCAAAAAAAAAAAGAGCACACAGCACTGCAGCCACAGTGTCTCAAAGTCCAGAGAAAACTATCAGCAATACAAGATACTATTGTTATGGTATTGTTGTTTTTTTCCTTTTCCAATTGATGTTCCAAAAGAATCAATACGGACAACTCAGAGTTGCTTTTATATAACCACTGTGTGAACTCCTTTCAGAAGCCTGATCTAGGATTAGGGGGAAAAAGCATAAGCAGAGCAGAACTTCTCTTTTTGTGTTTAATCTTATGTCTAAAAGAATAAAAAATTCCTTCTTTTTATATTCTGTAAACAAATTCAGCACAATTAATGGTGGTGGATAAATACTGGTAAGGAACGAGGCCCTTGATATTTGCAGAAGAAAGCTTTGTGATTTGGAGATGAAGCATAACAAGAGAATGCTGTCAAATTATTACAGTGGTGCTGCTGGAGAAACAACTGCGGCATTGTCCTGCTATTATGGAAAAGTCACAGTAAGAAATGAAAATGATTATACTTTGTTAGCAAAGTATAATCAACATTCAGAATTCTACAAACCTCCTTAATTCTTTCTTTCCTCCACTCCCGATTTTAACAACTTCATGGAAATAATTCAAATTAGTCAAATGGTAAATAGAACAAAGATCTCTGCAATGCCAGGAATTCAATCAGTTGAAGTATACTGACAAACAACTTCAGCTATAGACTAAAACCTAAGCTATTTTGAGTTATCTCACATATCTGAATGCCAAAATTATGGAACAAAGGCAGGAAGTTGAGCCGTAGCTCTTGGCAATAAATCTGCAATTAAAGGCTAGTTCTGATTTATGTTTCTAGCAGAAGAGACAAAATCCACATTCTTGGAACTTTCAGATTTTAAAATGTGCAAAAGCTACAAAGCAAAGAACTACAAAGAAAGCAGATGAACAAAAATTGTGGCAAATGTACACGAAGAGCAGTGGATAAAGAACATTTAAAATGAAACATGAGAAGGAAATGAGACCACAGAATGGCACTGCCTCTTGGTACACACCTAGGAAAACACAGCCTCCATACTCAATTCTGGATTACGCTGGAATATTCTGACAAAGCCTATGAAGCTCAATGAAGCTGAAATAAAGAGCTCTGTTATGACGACAGCATCTTACCTCTACTAGTTTGGATGCCAGATACATAGAGATAGTAGTACTTTTGTAGAACATCATAGAAATTCCAGCTAGACACCCTGCAACAGTTAGAAAAGAAGCATTAGTGTGATTTACTGTTGCAATCATACTACATCAGCTCAACAGATTATGCTTTCTATTGCTAAAAAATAATAATAATAGAAAAATCAGTGACGTTCTGGTGCTGCCCATCAAAATATGGTTTGTGCCAGTAAAAAAGCAACAACAAAAACCCTGAAATACAGTTGTCATTCAATCATCAGGCGCACAGGCTCAAATCTCCTCCTCCATCCCACAAACAAGAGAGACCTCTGAGGATCTACAAGGTAGATACACCTATTGGTGCATAAATAAGAGGGAAGGTCCTCCAACACTACACAGATTTCACTGGAAAAGGGTGCTTCTTTGGATCCAGCGGAGCCCATCCTTTCAAATGTGTATTCCATCACATATGGAGGAGGCAGTATTGAAACCTCACATCAAAACACTTGGAAAATAAAGGCTAAATTTACATCTGTGCATACAATAATTTATTGACCAAGAAGCTGAACATAATAAACAGAAAGTGTTTGACTGAATCTACCTTACAATTTTAATGCAAGCCTATATTTGAAAACACTTCAAACATGACTGCGTGTTTTTGTATTTCAAACACTACTGATACAACATTAATGTATACAGTCCCACTTTTATCATTGAACTCTGGAAAGGGAATGGGAGATAGACATTCAACTGTGAGCAAGACAAATACTTGCAAAAGCCCAGCAGAGCCCATGCAGCTTTCTTACAGTGGACTCACCAGCTACAAGCGCGTGAAGCTCATCATCTAGGTTCCGTACCCAGCGCAGGAAGCAGCTTGTACCCTGCAGGTGAACAGACAGCAGGATGAGCCCCAGGCATTCTCCTTTGGGATGCACAGACTGGAGATATTCTGCTATAAATTAGTAATACAACACATAGCATGGATTAAGAGTATGGTGTCCTAATACCCATAATCCACACCACTTTTTAGTTGTTTTAGTGTTTCAGTTGTTCAGTGTTACTGTTTCATTCAGAATCGCAGAGCAGAGCAATAGTTTGAATACCAATCTAATTCATGTGCGTAAAGTAAAGCTAATTTTGAACTGAGCACCTTCCTTTGCTGTAGTTGTCTTGACTCTTTCCCATGAGAAGTCCATAATATCCTCTGTATTTTTTTTTTTAACATTTTGGGAAATCCATACTTTGCTGCCAAATTTTATCCCTGGCAAATCTATTTGCTTCCAAATGGCTCGAGACTTGACTGTAAGGCCAGATCCAGTGCTGATGGCTCTGGGACAACAGGACACAGTTCTGTATGATAGCCTGCTGATGTCTAATTTGAGATGAATGTCAGCCTCTTCACCCATCTAACATGTGCTTTTCATGGAACCAAGGAATAATTCATTTTGAAAGAGACCTTTGGAGATCATCTAGTCCACTGTCCAGATCTAATTAAAGCAAGTTGCTCAGGAACTCATCATCCAATTAAGTTCTGAGCGTCTCCAAACATGGAGACCATACAGCCTCACCAGGCAATCTTTTAAAATTTCCTTATGTCTCATCAGAATCTCATGCATTTCATCTTATGTCCATCTCTTTTTATCCTGTTACTGCACAACTCCAAACGCAGTGTGTCTCTGTCTTCTCTGCACCCTCCATGAGGTGTAAATAGCAGTAAGATGTCCCATGAGCCATTTTTTTATCCAGATTAAGACCCAGTTTTCCCAGTCTCTCACATCAGATGACCCCATCCTCAAATCATCTTGGTGGCCCTCAGGTGAATTCACTGTGTTATTTCAAAGTCTTGAAAAAACACTGAAATGAAAAAAATTCAGAAGAAAATGTCTACACTGTTCCAAAATTGAATTATGACAGTCAACTTTACTAATCAAACTTGTAATCTAATTTAAAAAGGGAAATGAGGTTGACACAGCTGATTTATTTTCTATAAAATCATGTTTGCTGGCAATAATTTATAGAAAGGGGGACACAAAATATTAACAGCTACTGCAGCTCTACAAAGGCATTTCAATCTGCCCTCAGGTTCAAAATGCATGAGGATCCAATCTTTTGCAGTGATTAGGATCTCTACAGCCCTATGTGTTTATCTGAAACTGTAAGAAAAACGTAATGCAATCCAAATCAATATAAATTATGGAATGCAAGCAGTAACAGAAAGCACCTACTTAATAAATAACAAATAAAGGTCAGATTGTGTCAGTCTCATGAAACGAATACTCATAGAACCAAACTAACTTTGTAGTTGGAGGTTTTAAAATAAGTGAAAATCACTTCAACTTTCGTAATTTAAATGCTTTTATTCCCCAAAGGCACTTTTAGTAAAATTGGAGTAAAAATCTGATTTTCAGATAGTCTGAATAGCCCATTTGCACTTTGCCATTACAATTTTAAATCTTAAAAATTCTGGTGTCTCAATCCAATGGCAATTCAAGTAAGATTCTGTTTTGCTTACAAGTAAGGCTTGGTTTTCATTTAATTTCCAGTTAGTAATGTTGACCATGAATAACATGGAATTGTCTTAACTTCAGAGAGCGAGTAAAGTGGCAGTTGAAAAATTGCACATGTGATTAACAACATAAAGGTGCAAAAACAACTTCAGAAGCATGTTTTGTCACAACCTCTCCCTTGGCTTGTTCACATCCTGCTTGACATGAATGCACATAAATCAATTAACTTCGCCAATGCTGAATGAATATATATCAGTTCACAGTCTGTCATCTAACGGTGCAGAGGGGTTGATTTCCAAGTGCCTCTTTAGCTGTGCATGATATATGTTGTGCAAGCTCCTTCTACTCAGCATCAAGTAAGGGTTCCATATATTTGAGCCAAAAAATCTGCAAATGGCTTCTCTTTGGCAGCAATGCTGCTACTGCAGTCACTGCACTACAGTGTGTTTCCACAACACAAAGTCCCTTTGGAATCTGAATTCACTTTTTCTGAAGTACCTCCAATCTCATGATATCAATACCAAGCTGCAAAATCTATCCGGTTTATTCAGAAGCGACACACACATAAAAAACAAAAACCAGAATGAATGAAGACTAATTTGCTGTTTACAATTTGATGACCAGAAAACTAGAATTGCCAGTGCCGTTCTGTAGAAACCAGTGCCAGTTAGTAAAGTATCTCCCTGATATTCTGAGAAGCAAAATAGAACACATGGCAATTGTCACTCTACATGTTTTAAGCTTACTTTGTATATACTGACAAAAGATCCCAGAAAAGCTCCAAGCTGGAAATTTTCCTTGTTGTAGAAGAGTGAAAGTAGCCGGGATGGCTTTGTAAACAGATGCCGGAAGGTAGATGGGATCCGAAGGCAGCACTGGATCAGGTAACCAATGCTAAACATCCTAATGAAACCCTAGAGGAAATGGGAAGAAATCACAACTTCAGAAGAAGGAAAACCAAGAATGTCTACAGAAGTACTTTTTTTTTTGACATTGAGCAGTTTAAAACTCATTCTGTGTATACTACATAAAATGCATTCCCATCTTCAATTTTGTTTTCATGATTCCCTAGCAACAAAAGCAATAAAGTAATAAACAAGTGACTCTCTTTTAATTTCTATGAATACCTCAAAGGCCTCAAAAGGCAAAATCTATTTGTCTTCTGCTCTAAAATTCTGTCCCTTCAAATAATCCTGGTGGTTTCCTTTCCATGTTACTGACTGGCTTTTAACCACAAATGGATACACAGAGGAAAGTAATGGGAAAACAGCACTTCTACACTCAGATATCTTGAGAATGCACTAAAGCAGTAAAAAGTCCACACAAAATAAATTTCAGAAAGTGGGAGAATTAGAATCTGACCCCAATGGCTTGGCACAAGCTCATGTACTTTTCCTCAACCAAACCGGAGCCTCAGTGAGCTCTGCAGTAAGATCAAGGCCAAACCTGGACAGGAAATTTTGTACAGAGCTATTGCAAAAGAATAATGTCAGCTCAAATTATTTTTTCTTGCTGTTTCACCTTAGACATAGATCTGCTATTTTATATCACAAATCTATGCTATTTCTCTACAAATCCTTTTCCCCCATCTCTTGTAACTTCCTCCCATGCTTTCTACCATCATTTTTACCCGATGGCTGAACTTCTACGAGAGTTTTGAATAAAATTTATCCGTTGTTTGGTTGGTGGATACCTCATCTGAAAATTATAAGAATGCTGTGCACTCATCATTCGCAAATCAGGCAGCACACAATGCTCATAATTTCTGCAGCCCATTTTTTGGATGGCTGAGATAACCCCAGAGACAGTTATAACCAGAAGAAACTTGGATTGAGCAACCTTTCCAGCTCAGAAACTCAAAACATCTTTGCCTCCTGCAGAACTTTCTAATGCATCATCAAGCTCATAAAACTTTATTCTGGTTAAACATTCAGCAGTAAACTTCTTGAAACAATTACTCTCACTGAGCTGCTACTCAAAAAGTGGTTTACAGGAATCGAGTGAAAGAAACTATTTTGTGTCATCCAGTGGATCCAATAACCACACATGAAAATTTTCCATTTCTTCCTCTGCTACTTTTAAAGGTGTGTAAATTGTACTGTGCTACCAACCCAGTGTTTTGCAGTCCTATAATGAAAATGCCTACTGAAAGGTATGTACAGCAGGCAGAGTTTTAAGTGCATTGTGAATTTTGTATCGTTAAAATGTCAAAATTAAGATGGACATAAATTCATACCATCAACAAAGTACTCTTCTGTAAAGTACACAGCCCTTGTCCTCTAGCACAAAAAAATGTTTACAATACCAGGTACCATTATATAAAAAGAAAGTTCTAAAAATACCAGTTATGATCAAAGCCCTAACAAGAGAACACACAACAATCAGGTAAGAATTTTTTCCCAGCTGTAGGAAAGACCATTCAGGCAGGGAAAAGAACAGTGTGTTAAGAGACACCTCAGTGCCAGCTGGCAGTCAATGATATTTGCCATTTTATGAGTAGTGCTGAGCTTCAGCATTAAGGCTTAGTTTTGATGCACAAGAAAGCATCATACATAGTGCACAAACTCTTTCTGTTTAGCTGATTAAATCACAGCACATATTTACAGGTGTTTTCCAGAGTCACAGAAGTATTACATTTTAGACTAATGCATAGTATTGCTACTTTTCCCTAAAAAGACCTCATACGATAGAGGTAGAAAACAGTAAAGTATTTGCAGGAAACCATGATAAACTTAAATGAGAGAAGTAAACTCTGCTACAAGCCATTTCTCCACAGCAATTTAAAGTTGTGACTGAGGTCAGTTAGATGTAGCAGTACAGTGAAACTTCTGGAGTCCTCAATTCAGGAAACAGGTTGAGACAAGGACCACAAAGACCATCAGGGCTGGAGCATCTCTCCTGTGAAGAGAGACTGGGGGAGCTGGGCATGCTCAGCCTGGAGAAGTGAAGGCTTGGAGAAATAACTGTGCCTTCCATTAACTGAAGGGAGCTTATAAGTAGGAGGGAGGGTGACTTCCCTTTTCACAACGGCTGACAGCAATAGTACAAAGTGAAACAATTTAAGAGGGAAGATTTAGGTTAGTTGTTAAGAGGAAATTCTTTACTCAGAGAGTGGTGAGACCCTGGCACAGCTGCCCAGAGAGCTGTGGTGGTGCTGGAGGTGCTCAAGGCCAGGTTGGGCAGCCTGAGCTGATGGGGCCAACCAGCCCACAGCAGGGGTTGGAACTGGGTTCCTTCCAACTCAAGTTGGAAGTTTAGGTTCCTTCCAACTCAAGCCATTCTGTGATTCTATGATCAAAGATCTTGTGTGAGCCACCTGTTTTCATCAGCAGCACTGACAGAGATCAGACAACAAGACCACTGCTTTAGGCTAAGGCTTCCTCGCTGTGATCAACAGGAGTCACACAGAAAAATGTTGTTCAGCTGTCTCCAGTAGCCTGCCACACTCTTCAAGCATTTACAAAAGCTTGTCCTTGTCTGTTGTTACCAGCCTGCCAGTGTTGCTTACTATAGAGGGGTCACCCTCCTGGACATTCTTTTTCCAGTTGATGTACCCATAGAGGAATTTCTCATCCTTCTTTGTGCCCCTTCCCAAGTCCAGTTTCAGTTGGGCCTTCCTGACTCTATCCCTGCACAGCCTAGCAGCAGCCCTTTATACTCATCCCAGGTTACCCATCCTTGCTTCCATGCCTGTGTATTTTCTTCTTGTTCTTCAGTTTGATGACCTGCAGGTCTTGGGTCAGCCATGCTGCTCTCTTGCCTTAAAATTACCTCTCTTTATACTCATGAAATCACAAACAAAACAAATTTTCCACTAGATTCAGTTTTTCACAGAGAAAAGGGTGTCAATTCTATAAGTAGTACTCTAATAGAAATCTCTTCTTTTGCTCTAGCTGTGCTTCTAAAATAAAATAAGGTTATGAGGATACTTACGGATGTATACTCAGATACTGCTAACATGCAGCACAGAATGCGTAAGGATTTTGTCTGAGATTACTAAACTGCTTAAGAATTTGGAAACATTAATTAAAAAAAACTCAGAAAGTCTGGTTTAGCAGCAGTTAAAAGCTAATTACTGTAAATATGCATATGTAATGAAAACCAGTGCTTTATGTAAAAGTGAAGCATGCTGAAGTTAGCAAGGCATCCTTTAAAACAGATGCACAGTAGGAGATGTTACATCAGCAGACATCTGGAAATGCAACCAGACCAACCCATAACATCACTTGTGTTGTTTTGAATATAAACTTCACTGTAGTGTTGGACATTCATGCTGTGGGCCAGACACTGATGTCTCTGGGGAAAACAGAGTACCCAAAGGATGCTGACCAATTCAAGCTCTTAGGAGATGGGGGACAGAAGTATCCAGGAGACCTTGAATAGCAAACTGGGCAAGGCACTGAACACATAAAGCGAGGAAAGTCTGTCCCCAAGATGTTACACCCTAAAGAAAAGGCACAGCCCATGAATGAGATCACATGTGGACTGAGACAGTGGTAAGTGGTTGAGAACAAAAATCTAATTTGAGCAGCAAAGTATCACAAACCTATCCAACTACCAAACCTGCAGCACTTCACAGATACCGCTGTCATACAAGCGGGAACCAAAAGACCTTAGGAAAGTGGGCATTATTTGGATGTGTGTGCATGTGATACCGACTTACCATGCTGGCTGTATGTGGGTGCCACCAACAGGAAATGTGTTACAAATTTCTAGCTTGTATAGTAAATTATTAAGCAAAAAATGTATGGAGGTAATCCACTGCCTTCTGATTCCTGTCCCTGAGCAAGACCATTTTATACTGAAGCTCTGATAAATTTACTACTACCCTGTGGGCCAGAAGAAAAGATAAAATGCCACATCATTCAACATGGGCAAATTCTAACAAATTTGGTAAAAGTAAGCAGAACGCATCGGAAGCAACTGAAAACACTCAAATCATTTTCTGCATCTGCATAAATAAAAATGAGTAGATTTATTAAGTGATCAAAATCTTTTGGAGTCTTACCAGCTCCTAAAAAAAGGCACAGCAGGTGGTACCACCTGCGCCAAGCCAACGCCAGCCAGAACAGCCTCCCCTGCACAGCACTCCTCTAAAGGAGGACGAATTCTGCCACTGGGCATGGCCAGCTCTTCCTGTGCACAGCAACTGGGAGCAATCTCTCATTACTCTGAGCCATTAAAATAAATGAACAGGGGACTGAGCCCAGAGCCAGCCTCGTGTGCCAAACACCACAGCTGTATGCATGGTGCTGCCGAAGCAGCACATTCCAGGTGCTTTATTTAGGGTGGAGTCACAAATGGGCTCAGCCGCGGAGTGCATCACATAGTTCAGTTCCTCGCTCGCCACTCCATTTTTCCCACACATTCTGTGTTATTCATTCACTTCAGCTAATCTGTGAGATGAGAAAACTTTAACCTCTGCCCCATCCAAAATTGAGAAAACGTGTTTTCAGGCTAGTCACATTTTCAATAGAGAAAGAACAAGTAACAGGCTCCTTTTTCATTTCCGAAGTATATGCTTTTTCCAACCAAAGAATTTTACCCCATCTTTGCCAGTTTGTCAATCTAACTTCTGCACTTACTTTAATACAATATGAGATGCAATTATCTTCATAGTGTTTACAGCATCTATGCCTTGGGCCATGTTTGCACCTGCAAAAAGCACAATGAAACACGTATTAACCTGTAGCTGTTTTCAGTATGATCAATGGGAGACTTCATAAATTTTTCTTGCCTAAAAATACATAAAGTGTTATTTTCCCACCATTGAAGGGCACTGTGAGCTTTTATGATGCCATAAAAAGGCTATAAAAAGAAACAATACTTTAGTTGTACAGCAAAAGTGTCTGCAGATTTATTTTGATCCAACCTCTTTTCTTGCCATGCTACATCTATAATACAAAATTAAGCAACACACTTTCTGCTGTGGGCAACAGGGAGCAGCTATGAGACAGAATTCTAGGGTTCTTTCCAGTCTGCCTGTATATTTCACCAATTATCTGTGGCCTTACACAGAATCATAGAATCATTTGAGCTGGAAGTGATCTTTAAAGGACATCTAGTCCAACTCCCTGCAAAGAGCAGAGACACCTACAGCTCCATCAGGTGCTCAGAGCCCCATCCAGCCTGACCTCGAGTGTCTCCAGGGACAGGGCTTCCATCATCCCCGGGCAACTTGTGCCAGTGCCTCCCATTTCACCTTGTCGTATCTTTCATAGCACTGTAAAGTTCATTGGAAAGAAATGCAGGCAATGCACAGAGTTATCCCATGAGACATTTTCCAATTACAAGCATTTCACTTCTGGGCTAATTCACCTACTCTGTAGGTTGTTTTGTGGCTCTGACTTCGAACTGCAAATTTGACCTTCAGTGTATAAGAAAGATTGGCTTGGGATGGTGGGATTCCCAGACTGTGCAGTTGTTAGTCCTGCATAATGTAGAATTATAAAGAAGTAATGTCATACCATGTTTGAGTGTTACATTTTGCTATAGCCAAGTATTTAGGTTTTAATATAAAATAAATTACACAATTTATATACTGTGCCAAATATCTTGGAAGTTTTGAATCACGTACTATAAAGTCTAATGGCCATAAATCATCTGTGAGGTCAGTTTATGTAGCAAAAATTGTAATGAGAATGTGATCAGGTTACGGGCATTTAGACTCAATTACATTGAAAAGAACCATATGGAAGAGAAAGCTGTGAGAGCATTAGGGCTGAAAACTGGAAGCTTTCTGAATGTCTGAGTAGGGAGATTCAAAACCTTAAAGAAAAAATACTCTTCTCCACACACAGTCCCTTGATCCCAGTACTTAGTGAACAGCAGAAGAGCTATGAACTAAATGAATAAGGAGTATTTAAGACAAAACAGATATAAACAACTCAGCTAGAGGAATCTGCACACAGCTCACTGCTTCTTCTCTTGTAGGTCTTTTTTTTTTTTTAACTAATACAATCTTGTCTGAAAAGGCATTGCTGATTTTCCCCATATTTTTCAATTCAAAGACATAAAGAAATCATGGGAATTCTCCCTGTAATACAGGCCAGTTCACATGTGCTCATTAGCTGAGCAAATAAGCTAAGCCACTACACACTGTCCTTCACAGACTTGTTTCTTTCCTGTGTAAGAGTAGGTAGAGTCTGGTCGTAGAACTGAAGAACTCCTGAAGAAGTCAGTGGAAGTGAAATCACAGGTGTGATATGGTCAGATGTCCTCTCAATTTGTTATTCCATTCTCTTTACAAAAGCTTAAAAAGCCATCCCATATCACCTCTTTACGGTTACTCTAAAGGTCAGCAAATTGCATTCTGCAGACAGGGACAGAACGTGTCTTAGCTAATCCACCTATTCGTGTCAGGTTCATGTAAAGAACAGCTTTAGATTCACTTTGCTTGGGACTTTCCTGACATGGAAGTGCTACAAATTCTGTTCTTAGAATACAGGGATGTGGGTCCCCCCCCAAAAAAATGACATGATGGTAACTTAAGTAGACCTAAATAAGGAGAGCTGCTGTGCACTTTTCCTTCTTTAATATCACTACCAGCACTGCTGAAACCATGCCATGGGCCAGTGCTGCAGAAAAAGCAAACTGCACTCTACCATGCAGAACTGGTTGAACTTACGCTGCCTTGTTACACAGCTGCACACTGCAAGCTATTTTGAATCCCTGCTATGACAAACAGGTCTTAAATTTTGTTTTTCTTAGGGTTCATAACTTGTTCCTATTAATTATCCAGTAAAAAAGAATTGCAAAACATTTAAATGCAAAGCAAAAGAATCATTAAACATTGTCAGATGCACTCTATCTAAACATTAAAACAAGCTGAGTAGGAATGATTCATTTTGTTTTGTTACTCTTTTACTTTCTTTTGACTCACACTTTGTCCATCAGCTTTTTTGTTAGAGCCAACAAGTTCATTCGCTGTGATATTTTTTCACAGGGCTTCATTTTTCTCTCTGTTTTTGAAAATGCTGCTTCAGGTGAAAATGAATGAGTAGGGATTTCTTCTTTCCCTACAATGAATCTGGAAAACAAACAAACAAACAAACAAACAGAACAGTTGCATAAATAACTCAAAGATATACAAAGTCTCTGAAGTCTCTAAAACAAAGTCTCTAAAAGTCCGTAAGACAAACTTGAAGTTATCCACAGGTCTGCAAAAACAGACAGGTGCCACACTTGTACCTCCTTGGAAAAGACTCATCCACCAACACAAACTTCAGACGACAGCCAAAAGCGATGTCAGGATTTTTTTTAAAACCAGGCACAAAAACATTACAGGGGAAGTCCACCTCTCATAAGAAAGAAAAACATCAAATAAGAAAATGAAACTATGCGTGAAATGTCTCGGTTATCTCCAGCAAACTGAGTTACAAAAAGGTTGATAACTACTGAGATGTTTTTATAAATTTGGTATAACATTTTGTAAAATCTTCAAATTGTTGTGCTCTCACCAAGAGCATCAATTTTGTTGTGCTCAGCTTCATCTTCAGTTCTCCTATGCCCAGAATTTCACTCTATCAACAAAATCGGTTCATCCCAGGTGTAGAGTTACTGGGTATCAAGGGCAAAGGAGGTCACAATGGCAAAATGCACTGTTTCCTAACACTTAGCACTGTAATCCAAGTCAGTAATCCTCTGGCAGTATTCTTGAGGGTGGCGAAGGTATAAATCTTTGACATTTGTTTTATGACAGAACCTCCTAGAAAACTGATAATTTCAGAAAGCACTGATGGTCATCACAGGATTGTTTCGTGTCCAGATTTCTAGAGTACAGATTTCATTATCATAGAATTATTAAGGTTGGAAAAGACCATTAAGATCATCTAGTTGAACAATCAACCCATCCCCACCATGCCCACTAACCATGGCCATCAGTGCCACATCTACATGTTTCATGAGCACCTCCAGCAACGGTGACTTATTTAACTGCCTAACTATGGTTGCAAATTCTATAAAATATTTTCCACCACCAGCGGCAGCTCCGCTTTCTTTGACATTGGCTTCAGTTCTTCTCTTCACCTGTGAGCTGGTACTGACCATGGGCTGTTGTAGTGGTAACTACGTAGCAGAGTATTTAAGGTAGTGATAAGAAAAATGTCTCTTCTGCCAGAAGGCACAATGGCTGGAGAACTCCGTATAAAATGTGGGGGTGAGACCAAAGAGTTCCACAGTAAAGTAAACTCTAGGAAAGTCAATATTACCAAGGCAGATACAAAGTTTAGTAGCATAGGATATGCCAGAAGTCCATGCTTTATTTGGTCGCTGGTCACAGAACTACACAGAAAATAAATTCCAGGTCAAAACACTGCAGCCCTTTCCTTCCAGGAGAATAAGGTGAATCACGAATCCCAGGTTTATATAGAAAAAAGATTAACATGCCTTCAAAAACATACACAAGCATGAGTCTTCATTTCCTTCCTATGATTCAAAACATGAAAAGTTTCCTCTCTTACCAGCATACTGTGCATTCAAACATGCTGGTTTCTCCCCCCCTCCCCCCAATCATAAAATTATATAACAGCATGCTTTTTCTTAGGAGAACTCATTCCATGCAATGAAGCTCCTTCTGTGCACAATTCCTCAAAATCTTCTCTTCAAGCTATGTACTCAAAGAAATATTCTCCTTACTTACTTCAGTGCAGAGTATGTAAATCCCTTCAAGCCATCTTTGCACCTGAAACATAAAAACAACAATCTTTGTTATAAAGGACCGCTTGCAGCAAAGACTTGTAGGTTGTGTACAATTTAGAAGGGCTGTGGATGAACACCAGTTTCTCATTAACAGAAAACAGCAAGTCTGTAACAAGTCTGTGGCTTATCCCAATCTCACAGCTGTCACCACAGCCTTGGAATGCCTTAGAAACAAAGGGTAAAGCATATAAACGTCACTGCTTCTCTGTTTTATCAACACCAAGAGTGGCGAAACCCTTAAAGGACAGTGTCAGAACCACTGGGGTAGCAATGGGCAATTTCATGTGACAAAGAAGAAAAGTTTTCAAGATGAGTTTCACAAAACGTAAGTAGCTTATCAACATCATCACTTCAAGAACACACTACTGTAAGAGAAGACCATTTGGATAATGCAAGATCTTCATAAACAAGAGTGAATGAACACAACCCTCCTCTTTCTGCACACAGATACCACACAGTCCCTGGGAAGTCCATGCTTGCCTACAGGAGCACATGATACAGGCTCCCAGGAGGCAGCACACACAGCCAATGCCTGCTGCTGGGAGCTGGATGGGAGAGCAGCAGAAAGGACAGAATGAAGTGCTGGCTAGTTTCCAGCTCAGCATTATGGATGGTACTGGCCATTCAATAGGATCCATCTCCCTGGTTGTACTATGCAGGTGGGTATCATTCCAATTATTAAATGGTGTGCCTCTCCCTTGCCTTCCCTCTTCTGAAACTCTCAACAGAAGGCAGATGTCATAGAAAGCTTTGAAACACTTCTGCACAACGCCAGAAAGCTCATCCTGAACAGCTTCTCTTTTAAAATTCCTGCATCTAAAACACTGATGATGTCTATAGGATCTACAGGGGTTCAAGGTAATCTTAAACAACATTGTCCACTCTATCTTTACTTAATACAGCACAGGCACAAAGAAGACATTTTATGATTCTTCTCTTATGGAACTTGGAAGCAAGAAATTCTCGTAACACTCTAACATAAAGATGGATCAACATGCCTGAGGACTGACGGACTGAAACAAAGGAATCACAGAATCACAGGATCGTTGAGTTGGAAGGGAGCCCAAAAGCACAGGGTTTGGGTATACTCACTCTGCCCACAGAACCACTGTGCAATATCATGAGTTTGCTTTTAAACCTACTGACAGCTGTAAGTTAAGGTCCTGTTGAGTTATTATGGGTGTTGGACATACTACGCTTGCCAGCTAAAGAACAAGACCTTAATTTCTATTTTCAAGTAAATTAGAACCATACACAAAATGAAATGTAAACATGCATAAATGTTTCTAGAGTCATACTGAAACAGAAAAGTAATCACACTGAAAACACGGGGATGCTTTTGCCTTAATCACTACAGTGCAATTACATTCCAGCTGCTGAGGCTGAGCCTCCATTCCTGGATCGGCCACCAGATGTCCCTCCCAGCTGCCGCTAGCCCCAGCCCTGCCGCCTGCATGGAAAGTGCCCAGCAAACCCCTCCTTGCCTTTAGTGAAAATCACAAGACATCTGAATTACTGAAAGGGAAAGCCACATTCTAACTCGCTCTTCATACCCCAAAAACCATGAAAAAGGATTTCTTACAGCCATTCTCACTACATGTTGAGTAAATCCTATGCAGTAAATATCTGCTGTATTGAGGTGTGGTTAGTTATTCTTTTTGTTGTTCTCTTATTAGTAGTTCTGTATAGTTATTTCTCCACTGTTAGCAAAGATAACCACCAGATTAGGCTGTGACAGGGCCTCATCGACCTCTGAGTAAAGAATTTCTTCCTAACTTCTAACCTGAATTTCCCCTCTTTAATTTAAAGCCGTTCCCCTTATCCTATTGCTATCTGCCTGTCTAATAAGTCACTCTTCCTCTCTCCTGTTTATAAGCTCTTTTCAGGTACTAGAAGGCCACTGCTCTAGAGTCTGCCATTCCCTTACTTATTCCCAAAGTAATTTACACACAAAACTGGCAGCAACACAAGAAAGCTCCACGCAGTCTCTTAACACACTCCTTGGGTGGAGGTAAAAAAGCACCCAGAGACAGCATGGAGATGTCCCAAATCCACTGAACTGGACTCAATTGCAGCTGCAAGCACTATTAATGTACAATGGCAGTGGCACATGGTACTTCTCATGAACACCTGGCTGCTAATAACTGAACTAAGACTAATGATTTGCTTCATACAGGCCACTGCTAATTGGTAATAATAACTTTTACTCAATGCTTCATTGCTCAAGGGGTGAAAAAGTCCCTACTCTGCTGCTGACCTCTGTGAGCCATTCAAGCTGCAAATGAGCACAGTTAAAAACATTTCATGTACCCAGCATTTCAGATTCCCCTGAGATGGGAAGAAATCTCAGTAACATTTTGGGTTTTTTTAATGGTATTTTTCATTCTGGGAGATTTGCGAGAGCCAAAGAATCATACACTGGTTTGGGCTGGAGGCGATCTTCAAGCCCATCCAGTTCCAACCCCTGCCATGGGCTGGGTGCCACCAGCTCAGGCTGCCCAGGACCCATCTAAGCTGGCCTTGAGCACCTCCAGGGATGGGGCACCACAGCTTCTGAGCAGCAGTGCCAGGGCCTCACCGCCCTCTGCATAAAGAATTTCCTCCTAACATCTAACCTAAACCTCCCCTCCTTTCATTTTAATTTAGCCATCTCAAGCTGCAGGAAGGAAGCACCGTTTTTTGCCCTGTAAGCACTCTTCTAAAGGCACGCAATCTGCTTGCAGCCAACCAGCAGAGAATTTTCCCATCAGAAGGGAATTTGCCCCTGGTCCGAAGCCAGCAGAGCCCATGGCTGCCAGCTGTCGCTGTCCGGCTCCATGCACCCCATAACAGAGTAGGATCGTTCGCTGCTCACAGCCCAGCTTTGGCTGGAGCCAGAGCAGCAGAGGAACTGAGGAGATGCAGCAATAAATCTGGGTTCTCCACATTCCCCCGCTGGGACAATTTCAAGACAAAAGCAAATGGGGTCGATTTCAATCATGTTTAATTATAACGTAAATTTAACTTATGGCCACACACAGGTTTCTTTTTTCATAAAGAAAACAGCAAAAGTGGAAGAGAGCCAGGGTGTGATAGTCTCTGTGTTTTCAATGAGACATGAACTAACCGTAATTATTTATGTTTGGGTACGTAAAGAGGTGCTGTACATGGGATCACACCACTCTCCCTCTGTCATGTGGGAAGAAGTTCCCACACTGAGCTGAAGGCTGAGTGCCAGCAATTATGTTTTGGGGTTTTTTTTATCAGGGCGCCTTGTCCTAAGCCTTCTAATGATTTTCTGTGTGACCAATTGATGTACTCAGCACAAGAAACCTTCTGAGGAAACAAGTCCCCGTTCACCCACAGAACTCATAAGGAGAAAGCTCACAGCAACACCACATGCCATGTTTAACGACATTCCCATATTGCTTATGTTATCCTTCAGGGTAAGAGTAAATTAGAAACTCCTATACAGAGAGCTCATTATGGCCATGTGGGAAGGAAGCCCTGCGAGCGCAGGACATGTGTTTGTACATTACTGCAGCACATCCTGCCTGCTGGGACCAGCCAGGGGACCACATTTCCACATTAAGGTGTCTCATTGCACAGAGAAGGAGGGTCATCATGAAGAAATGGGACTGTGTCTGATCACACCGTCTGCATCCCCTGCTATTAAACCCCTTGCTATTAGGAATTAAGTGCTACCCACCCTCCTTTGTGAGCTGCAATGAGCTCTGCAGGATAATCCATTCTCTGTTTTAACATACTTAGAGAGATTACTACATCTTCCTACTTTTGTTTCTCGTTCTTTACTTCTCATCTTCTCCCCAGTGTTAACAGTCAGCAGCAGTAACTCATTTTTCTGAGTTATCACAGAATCACAGGGTTGGAAAAGACATTCAAGACCATCCAGTCCAACCATCCACCCATCACCAATAGCACTCACTACACCACATCCCTCAACACAAAGCCCAAACATTCCTTGAACACCTCCAGGGTCAGTGACTCCACCACCTCCCTGGGCAGCCCATTCCACTGCCTGACCACTCTTTCAGACAAGCAGTATTTCCTAACGTCCAGCCTAAATCTCCCCTGGCACAGCCTGAAGCCATTCCCTCTAGTTCTGTCACCAGCTACACGAGAGAAGAGGCCGACCCCCAGCTCACTGCAACCTCCCTTCAGGTAGTTATAGAGAACAGTGAGGTCTCCCCTGAGCCTCCTCTTCTCCAGGCTGAACATTCCCAGCTCCTTCAGCTGCTCCTCATAAGCCCTGTGCTCCAGACCCCTCATCAGTTTTGTTGCCCTTCTTTGAACACGTTCCAGGGCCTCAATGTCTTTCTTGCAGTGAGGGGCCCAACACTGGACACAGAACTCAAGGTGCGGCCTCACCAGAGCTGAGTGTCTTCTGCATCCAATTCTTTTTCATCTTCCATCTCCTCCTTTGCTCCACTGTTTTAGAATCATATGATATCCTGAGTTGGAAGGGACCTCAGTGATCATCAAGTCCTCTAACTCATGGCTCTACACAGGACTACCAAAAAATCAAATCATATGTCTTTTCCTCCAAGTCAAATCCTTTTTTTTTGTACTTTGTTTTCTTCCCAGTTGTCCTCTATTATTCTCAAAAAGCTCCCTTTTCTTAAAAAAAGAAATAAAAAAAAGGCAGTACTTCTTTCATATCTTCTCAGGGTCTTATGCTTTCCACTTTGCTAATCACATGTGTTGTGACTACTGGACCGAAGGTACAGATTGTCACTGAAAAATAGGATTTTAAAGCAAGTTGAGACTCAAGGACACACATAATTATTCTGAATTGCAGAAACAGAAGAGTTAGTTCAAGCTCAGTTGAACTAAATTTGTTTCAAACTTGTTTTAAGACTAATCAGTAAATGTAAATTTTCCAAAAAGCTTTGGCATCCAATAATAACTCCTAACCAATACGATCACAGACATAACTGCTTATAAGCAAGACAATTTTAAAATGAAATATTTAGCACTCAAGCTAACAAAAGATCTCCTGTAGTCAATTCTGATGGGAAGAGGAAACTAAAATCAAATGTCTTTCTAAAATATATACTACTAATATTTTTCTTCATGGAAGAATACACATTCTCAAGTGGAAAAAAGATTTCTAAAAGTTATGATTGCAGGTGTAACTATTTTGACTTGTCATTACCTGGCTGCAGTGAAGAGAATAATATTCTCCTCAGGGACCAGAGAAGAACATGATTATTGTTCATTGTGACATGGCATTTTATGCAAACAGGCATTTTGGTCCTCATTTAGATAAATCTGTAAGAAGCCAGCTTCTAAAAATCTCGGAATATTTGGTTATACATGGCTCTTTTGAGATCAAAGCTACTCATGGCTTTCACATCAGCTTAAAAATGAATACTTTGCTTATTTGTTTTCCTATCAGAAATAAAATAAATCTAATATAAAACTGCAATATCCAAGTAGGAATAGAGAGACATTTAGATGTGATTTCCTTGGATCCATGGCACTACTTGCAGCTGAGCAGCACCTAAACACTAAGGAGCTTCCTTGACAGATCTACTACTACACGTGGTACTGGAGATCAAACTCAAAGAATGGTTTGAGTTGGATGAGACCTTTAAGCTCATCTAGTTCCAATATGCATGTCTGCCTCACAGATGGTAAGGTTGCTTCGATTATTCAATGAATTTTTCTTTTTTTTTTTTTCTTTTTTTTTTTTTTTATAATTATGACCATTTCAATTAATTCAGAATCACAAAATCATTAAGGTTGGAAAGTCCCATAAGACCATCTAGTGTAACCATTCATCTACAACTGTGACCACTCTAAACCATGTCCCTCAGTGCCACATCTCCGTGGCTCTTGAATAACTCCAGGGACAGTGACTCCGCCACCTCCCCAGGCAGCTTGTGCCAGTGCCTCAGCACTCTTTCTTAGCAGAAGTTTCTCCTAATATCCAACCTGAACCTGCCCTGGTGCAGCTAGAGGCCATACCCTCTCATGCTATCACTATCTCGCTAAGAGGCTGACCCCCACCTCACCACAACATACGCCCTTTCAGGGATCTGTAGAGAGTGATAAGGTCTCCCCTGAACCTCCTCTTCTCCAGACTGAAAAATCCCAGTTCCCTCAGCTGTTTCCCATAAGGCTGGTGCTCAAGACCCCTCACAGTTTCACTGCCCTTGTCTGGACAGACTCCATGGCCTCGATGTCTTTCTTGTAGTGAGGGGCCCAAAACAGCATAGTACTCAAGGTAAAGACATTAAAACTTGCTTACCACTTTATTCCCAAAAGAAAAATATACTTCAAACAATGTTCAGGTCCCTTGTATGGATGTGCATGCATTTTTGCATATCCAGACAGGCTGCATCTTTCCTCTTAGAGAATCCCAGCAATCACCGTATCAAGGTACCTGGAAATGCTGGGAGCAAAAACATTCACCACTGTCAACATTTCCCTTTAGTACCCAATCTAAGCTCCTCCTCCCTTCCATGCACAATCTCCATATCCAATCTTTTCCCAGGACCATGATCAGTTTCTCTTCCTATTGTCTTGGAGGCTCCCTGACTGTCCAAGCACCCTGAGCACAGCACCTCTGCAAAGGCACCCTAAGGCTGCTTCAGAAAATAATTTAAAAAAAAAGGAATGGAAACTGATGAAAACCCTTCTCTTCCCCTCCTCCTCCCAAGGATGCAGGCAAAGAGAACCGCAATCATCTCCACCATTGAACAGGATCACGTGACACAGCTTGTGATTCGTGTGTAGGAAACTCACAAAGGCAACTTTAAAAGAAAAAAAAATGATTTACAACTGGATTTTCTCTTCAAATTTCCCCCTTTGTGGATTGAACATTTCTAATTTTTTCTGTATTCCCTCACAGGTCATTAAACAAGGGGTCATTAAAACAACAATCCCCCAACCCCCCAGTAAAGTCCTCCTGTAGCTTTCAGAAGATATGTTAGAAACAGATTACAACCAGGTAGAAGCTGGAAAAGCTGTGGCAGAAAAGTTTTAAAAATCATATTCCAAACCACTGAACGTGCCGTGCTGCTGGGATATAAATGCAAAGAGAATTCTCATTGCTTGCATTTTGAAATCAAATTGAGAGTTTAAACTTGTGCACTTAAATAAAATGCAAAATGAGTGTATCCATGATATTTTCAGTATTAGATGATCTTTTGAAAAAGTGACTTCTGCATGCAGTGAGTGTAAAAGTATATTTAAAAATATATGAATGAAAAAAAGAGAGAGCAGTGACAGCTCTAAGGAGAAGGGCAAAGGCAGCACAGCAAACCATGTAGCTTTTACTAGATCTGGACAGAATGCATCTTTTGTAATAGTTGGGAAGAAAGGAGATGGCAATCAGTATAGGCAACAGTGAGCTCCTATCCTATTAAGCTTCTGCGTAAATTCAGATAATTACTTTTTATTTAGAAAACATCTGTAATCTGGTAAGAGTTTGGTGCAGTTGAAAAGAAAGCTGCTTATACTAAAGTACAATACAGGATCCTGAGCTGTAAACCAAAGCTGTTATCAATCAGCGCTTCATGTTAATCGAGCTCCGTGTGTTAATGCCAAACGCAAAATCTGATTTCTGGTGCTGTTAATTACCCTGCTACTTACAAGGCTCTCATCTCTTCGGAGAGATGAATGCCCCTGAAATGTGCAGCCAGATGACTCAGGCAGCGATGCTCCCTGCCCCAAATCTTGCCTGAAAGGCCCCAGATGGGGAAACCTGTACCTTGACACACACCCCTGCCTACATCCACCTCTGAGGCTGTGCTGGTGCTGTGTGATTCCTGTTAGAGCTGTTAGGACATCAGTACCAAACAATTTTAAATTCAAACTGAGTTTGGCTTGGTTTAAATCATAGTGGCACATGCAGTAATTCTGTTATGCTGTGCCCTTTGCTAAATTTATCTACTGCCAAATTCCTCACTGGCTTTCTCTACTGGCTCTCTGCAAGGAGGGGAAAAAACAGACACAAACAAAAGCAACAGCTAAGCTTCTTGGAGCTGTGTTCTCAAATAACCATCCTGCTATTTACAGGTGATTCAAAATTCCAGTTGGCTACACCTCTCCCACAAAGATTAACTGGCAAACTCAAGCATTCAAGAGAAATGGATGCATCATTTGCTTTTCCCAAATGATTCTGTAATTGGATTGTGAGGGCAGTGTTTGGCTGTTTGCTTTGAGGAAAATGTGATTACGAGGAGAATGTCCATTTAGACTTTTATATCATATTAGCCATATCTCTGACATTTAATAAAATAGGAGTATTTAATCAGAATAAACCTTTAACAAAATCAAAAGCTATAAAAGGGTTTTAAAGAAGTTAGCAATCATTTTGAGTATGTCAAGGCCATTGACAAATTAGGTTGATGATATGTTCCTTTTAGATCAGTGAGTTGTTATGTGTAACACATTGTCTTGAAGTGAGATTTTGACTGTTACTAAAAAATATAACTGTAGAAATCATGAAGACTGTTCTAATTACGTTTGCACTAAGACAGCATCCATTTCATCAAATCATAGAATCATTAAGGTTGGAAAGACTCATAAGATCATCTAGTCCAACCACCAACCCATACCTACTACCACCCTTGACCACGTCTCTCAGTGCCACATCTCCACAGTTCTTGAACACGTCCACGGACAGTGAATCCACCACTTCCTTGGGCACCTTGTTTCAATACCTCAACACTCTTTCTGAAAATAATTTTGAATAATGAATAATTGAATCCAACCTGAATTTCCCTTCACACTACTTAAGGCCATTACCTCTCATCCTGTAACTAGTTAATTGGGAAAAGAGCCCTACCCTCAACTTGGCACAACCAAGCTAAAGGACCACATTGCAAAATTTCTTGAGACTTGAACTTGTATTTCGTATTATATAATATTTCCTTGTGGTGACTGAGCTATGAATTTTGCTGGAGTAAACTCCGGAGTCTACAGATCTCTGACTTGTGCTGTGTAGACACATCTCTAAGGTTCCTAACCATCAACTCCTGAGAACATATTACATTCTCAAAACTGTCTGAAGAACCACAGGATGAACAAAGTATTTGTGCACAGTTTGGAAAACATTGCTTTGAGAACCACATTTCAGCGCTTCGACAGAAACTCATTCCTTAGTAGCTGGCTTATAATGTAGAAACACAAAGGGCTAAACTTTACTCTAACACAGTTTTATTTTAAATTACAGCAGTGCTGTTCAGAGAGACTGTATTTTTGTTTTGCACATCCAGGTGCAGTATTGGAAATAGAAAGTTACACCACCAACAAAAGTTTAAGAAACTGCTCCTAAATCTTGTCATTTATGGGTGGGGTATTATCTCTGCAATGGACTTTCTGTTTCTTTCATAATCACAAGAATGTGGCCTCTGAACAATAAGAAACACTGTAAAGCTTCCACTGTAAAGTTTTAATGGCAGAACAGAAAATGAACTCAACACCACAAATGTGTGCAATCACCAGGAAAAAAAAAAAAAAAAAAAAAAAAAAAAATTGTAAAGAAAAGATTTCTTAAAATTATGTAGCATGAAACACTTTCTGTGCTTCAGTAATTTAACTTAGCGAATGATGATGGCAGTTATGAAAAAAACTTTCCAAAAATTATTGCTAGGAAGTTGACTGCTGCTATCATTGTTTATGACTCCAATAAAATCGACCACAATTTACTCTGCAAATATCTAGGTGGTGGTAGGCTGCTGTGCAGAGCCAGTACCCACATGCTGCCGGTCCCATCGTGCTCAGACTGCCAACACGGCTGGGCTGGGTCATGGTGTCCCAGTTCCTGGGTTGGCTGAGTTTCAGAAAACTATCAGCTTTCTTCATCTCATTTTCTCTCAGTGTTACTTCCAGTCTCTCCCAGGTGCAAAGCGTGAACACAAGGATTGAATGCAAGCAAGGAAATCAGAAACTGTAAGTGTAACGTGTACATTTCAGAAATAGTGCAGCCAGCAGGAGCAGAGAGGTGATCATCCCCCTGTACTCAGATCTGACGAGGCCACGCATAGAGTACTGCATTTAGTTTTGGACCCCTAAACAAATAGAAGGAGCTGGAAGCTACTGTGCTAACAGAAAAATGAGATATAGTTGCCATCACCATAAGCTGGTGGCATGATTCCCATGACTGGAGTATGGCTATTGACAGCTACAAGCTGTTCAGAAGGGACAGGTGAGGAAGGAGGGGAGAGTATTGCTATCTGCATCAGGAAAGGAATGGAATGTGAAGAGCTGTCCCTAAAGAATAGTCATGAGCAAGCCAAAAGCCTATGGGTGACAGAGATTGAGGCAACAAAGGGAGCCTTGTGATCAGTTCTACAGGCCATCCTGATCAAGTGGAGCCTATCAGTGAGGCCTTCTACCTCCAGCTACAGGAGACGTGATCACAAATTCTCATCCTACTGGGGGACTTCAACCACCCCAACATCTGCTGGAAAAGGAGCATGGTGAGCTGTGGGCAATCCAGGAAGGTCCTGGAATGCATTGAGGACAAACTCCAGAGTCAAGTAATAGATGGCCCCAATAGGGGAGATGCAGTACTGGTCCTGTTGTCCATGAATGCAAATTAAATGACTGGTGACATCAAGATTGGAGGCTGTCTGGGCTGTAGTGACCATGCTATGGCTGAGTTCAGTAAATTTAGGTTAGATATAAGGAAAAAATCTTTTACAGCGAGGGTGGTGAGGCACTGGAACAGATTGCTTAGAGACATGGTTGATGCCCCATCCCTGGAGACTTTCAAGGAGAGGCTGAATCAGGCCCTGGGCAACCTGATTGAGCTGTAGTGTCCCTGTTCATTGCAGGGGAGTTGGACGAGATGCCCTTAAAGGACCCTTCCAACTCTAAGGATTCTACAGTGCTAGAATTCTATTCTTGTGCTTTTCTGTCTGCCTGCTTGTTTCGGGGAGGGGGATGAAGTTTTTTTGTTTTTGTTTTTTGTTTTTTTTTGTTTTTTAATTTTGACACCATGCACAAAATTGTTGTTGCATTTCATCAATACAGAGACCTCTGGGTGCTGGCTAACTCCTGTGCACTCACTCACTGGAGTAAAAAAAAAACAAAACAAACAAAAAAACCCCCAGTAAAATAAAACAGCATAGATATTAATAGTATCAGTGAAAGAAGCATCAGCCTCTCTCTCCAAACTGGCTTTTCAACTGAAACGTATTGAGGAGAGCAGTGGTTACACTGAGCCCTGGAACCGGCCAGTACAACATGCCCCTGCTGAGCCACAAACACATAGCAAGTCACCTGAAATGAACTCGTGTCTCCACCAGAGATCTATCTCACACAGAATTAACATGACTAGAAAATCACAGAAAGTTGGTCTTTTATAAGAAATAAGGCCAAACCCTCCAAGCTCTTGCTATTTTGAGAAGATTGTATTCAGTCTTACATTCAAGATAAGCACGGATAACCAGCAACATAAGGAGCATTCTTGTGATGAGTTCACATCTTTTGCTGACTGTAACCATGTGGCATTATCTTAATTTTCCTTGCAGCCAGTAATCTCATTTTAGAGGACAATTATAGAATGATTATGAACCACCAGTGTGACAGCAGCTAACACAGCTTCATATGCTTTAGACAAGATATTTATAGCAAAAGACAAAAAAGCTAAACACTAAATAGCATACATGCAGAAAAATACAAATTGGATAAAACTGCAGTTCAGCTGCAGAGGAGGGTGTTGCCTGTAAGAAATCAACACAACTAGACTCAAGGTGCTTTATAAGCATCTGAAAGACAATCATTAAGGTATGTGTAACAATCAACATAAAACTAGCAAAAAATTTCATAAAACTTATTTAACACTGGGTAACAATTTGTCACTGGAGGAGAAAGGCAGTATGTGTTGCGGTACTGACTTGAGTCATGATTTGGACCCTGCAGCACAGTCTAATGGAAAGGATCCATGCTGAATACAAAACCAGTTAGACAAGTGGAGTGAGAGAGCAGTTATCAGCAGCTTCTGACCAACTGGAAGGATGTACTAAGTGGTGCTCCATAAGCACCTCTCCTGGATGTCTGCAAGTCAATCATTTCAGCAATGAGAGAAAAGACAGAGCAGAAAATATGCCTTCCACATCTGTAGCTAATACCAAGCAGAAAAGGACTATAAACAGAAAAGAGAGGTTTGGAAAAAATAGGATTCTAGGCATCAATGGCATATGTAGGTGGAAACCACAAATAGAGATAAGAAGCAACAAGGAACAATCGGTGTTTCTTTGGAAAGAGCTCTTGGGACTTTGAGAAGTCAAAAATCAAAAGCTGCACTGGGATGTACACAACAATGAATTAATTCTTCTGCTTTATCATCTGGAACACTTCCGTGGTCTTACGCACCACATTTCAAGAAATGGGTGGATTAGTTTCAGGGAATGCAGAACAGAGCAATGGAATTGTATGTAAGGAATGGTTGAAATAGCTGACATTTAGAAAAGGAGACAAGAAGGTTTGAGGCAAGGAAAGAAGTGGGCAGGATGTGATATGTCTTTGCTATTTGTGTTTGCTGCTCTCTTTAGTGATTGTGGTGGATAGGAGAAAAAGTAATACATTAAGTTTGCATCATGGCATTCAGATTAGAGAGTCAAAAAAGACAAAAATGGTTAAGAGTAGAATAGATTGTCCAGGGATGTCACAGGCTCTCCATTATTGCAGTTTCTAATGAGTAACTTAGTCAGACACTTGATAGGAATGCACTGAGTGATGCTTCCTTGTAGTATAAGTGAAAATAGATGATCTTTCATGATTTCTTTAAGCCCTGTTATTCTATTTTAAGAGACAGAAAAGTTAAGATAATATTTAACTTATATGTTCTTAAACATACAACGCTTAAAACAACTCCAGAACCTAAGGTGGTTGTTAAGGGGGGAAAGTAATGCAAAGATCCTCCATAACTGTACTCTCCAAAAGGCCTGTATGTATTCAGCAGCATAATAATAGAGAAACACTGAAAGAGGATGCAGAAGGGACTCTCAATTTGAAGGCACTGCTCTACTGAGGTCACCCTCAGGTCACCCTGAGGTTCATACAGCTGGAAAAAAAAAGCCTTGAAGAAATACTGCATGAGAGCAAGAAAAAAGATTGAACAGTGGGTACGTCTTAACTTTGAGTTTTCTTCTTCCTTGTTAAAATTTTCTTTCCCTTCTAATGCTGAAGTCGCAAATGCAATGCTTTATCCATCTACCATGAAATTTGAGTCATACTAACTTGAAATTTAGACAGCACAAAGAGCACAATGACAGTAAGCTCAGCATACCTTGCTGTCCCTGAAAATTGGAAGGCAAATAAAATAGTGTGGCAAACAGCCCTTCTTATGACTGCAAACTCAGTAACTTTGGGTGAAACAGAAAGTGTTGCTTTATGTTTGTTACCCAAGAGCAAAGGTCAATTTGGGATATGAACTTCCAGCATGAGAACACAAAGTACCCCATAGTGTTACCTGCTGCTTCTCTGTTATAGACCAACAGAAGACATTCAACCAGGTAAATAAATCCCTCTGGCTACAGCACACACCTGGAGAAGTGACACACTTGTACTGGTTGTGAAACCCAACAGAGGAGAGCACATAGCCCGGCCATGAAGCATTTCTGCCACCATGTGTGAACTTGATAAAGCATACAGCCAATCAGAATAAGTGTTCTACTTGTTTGTGCCAGGCACCTCTTCCAAAGTCAACATTTCATAAGAACTATTGTCACCTGTGACCAACAGCTCAAGGATTCTGAGAACGAAGACGGCTGTGTGCACACCCAGCCAGGTTAAGCAGGAGACCCACTCTTGCCTTTTGGTGCCAGTTTTCTTGTATGGAATGCTTCCGGAGACATTTTATGCCCTTGTTTTGCTCTGAGATGAGCTCT
Source organism: Centrocercus urophasianus (assembly GCF_019232065.1). Taxonomy (NCBI): domain Eukaryota; kingdom Metazoa; phylum Chordata; class Aves; order Galliformes; family Phasianidae; genus Centrocercus; species Centrocercus urophasianus. The sequence goes on along the minus strand of NW_024884141.1, from coordinate 2,068,781 downwards.
CTTTATGAGACATGATTAATGAACAAATATCATGAATTCCCAGTGCTACTTGTATTTAATTCCATTTGAGGCAACAAAACATAGCAAACTAAGGAAAGAGTGTAGTATACAAAAATACACTTCGGCACACTGGATCTGCTACTGATACACATTTTAGCAGCAGATAAGGAAAACCAGTGCACAAATGTTTTGCACCAGCCACTACTGTAAAAAAAAAAGTTCAGCTTTCAGTAATATCCAAAGCCTTTGGATCGTTTTCTTCAGAGGATTACATTTCTCCTCCTCTCTTTCCAGAACACGGCTTTTTACAAACTGCACCTGATACTGACTTACAATCTGCTCTGGATGCTGCATAGCCATGAAAGGAGATTAGACTAGGCTGCCTAATTTTTAATTTGCAGTAATTAGCTGGAGATGAATGCAAGTTCCAGTGACATGTTCTTGGCCTCTTTTTTACAACTTTAATACACTAATCAATGTTATGTAAACAGTTTTACAAACTTCATATAGCAGATGGTGATTCTTGGACCTACACCATTTCAAGTGTTCCTAATAAAGTTATGAAGTGCAATTCATGCCGAAGCCAACTGTGGAATGAACTGCTATGGTTTCAGAATGTCCCTTGTAATCCAGCAAGGAACTACAGCAACAGCCATGCATTACTACAACCACAAATCAACAAAATTACTCTAAAAGGGGAAAAAGGTCTTTCTGAATCTGTGAACCAGGCAGCACATCCGAGCTGCGTGGTCATTAAGCCTACCAATTACTTACTCAGTGCAGTTTTACTCATTATTTTCCACAGGCTACTGGCATACTACATTGTCACAGAACAGTGATATGCTTCACACACAATACACTAATTGTTGGGGGTCAGAAATACGAGTACTGGTAAAAGTGGAAGAAATTAAAGGTTTAAAAATGAGGTAGAGGCATAAATATGCAGATTCATGGTAAGTTTAAAATATATAGTCATGGAGAAAAGTTTTAAATAACTAAAAATAAATTGTTCTCCAACAGGCTTATGAAACCAATCGTTCATGTGAAAAGAGACAACTTAAACTCTAATCAACGAAGGGCTGACGTTTTCCAAAAGAAATGTGAAGAAGCCATGTTGTGAAATTATGTGTTTCAGTCTGAGAATACTGAGAATAAGGAAAGGATTCATAGCAAGGATTAGGATGCTACAAATCATATGGAACATATGAATAGGAGTCTGTTTCTGTGTATCAATAGGGGTTTAATTTCTGAATGAGAAGCTTAAGCTAGGGCACATTCTTTTGTAAATCATCCCACGGGTTTCCTAGAGTACACAGACTCAGTAACATCCTCAGTTCTAACTTTACTCAATAGATTCTTATAAATCTGGTATCAGCATTTCATTTAATGCTTAAAGCAGTAAAAGATCGGAATTGATTTTGAAGGAGGATAATGAAAGCAGAAATAATGATAGGTAGAAAATAAAAGTCTCATTCTACAAAGGCAAGTTTATCAGGAGCTGATTATAACTTCTCAAGTTAGCTAGTCCGGTTGCTATCCGAAACCAAGATTTCCCAGGGAAAAAAAAAAATCCCAAACAGCTGGAACCCATCCTAGAGATACAAAATAAATCACTTGCGAGTAAATTCCACACTCAAAAGCCCTAATCAGTACTCTGTACAAGCAACAAAACAAACAAAACCCAGGAAGAACATTACAACCCCAGTAACTGGTGTATACTAATTGCAGAGCATCAGGACAGCTTCAATGGGAAAGCTGAGACTGAATGGGATTGCCTGATAAATCCACTGCACTCAAACACTCCACACAGTATTCTTGACCCTGTGGGTCACAACCTTTTGCTCCCAGTCACTCATGCAAAAGGGGATAAAGAGGTTTGCCCCATTCTATTAAATCCTTGTAATTATTTGTTACAGTTTTAAGTCATCTAGCATTATACACACAGTAATGCATGCTCCTTTCAAATGAAAACACAATAGATAAAATGAACATAATGCAAAAACCTTTAAGCTACCCCAAAACTTTTTAAGTTTAATTACTTTTACGAGTATATTTAGCTAGTAAGAATTCTGTGGAGTAGACAACTTAGGTAAAACAGCCTTGAAAAATGCTTAAACCAAAGAAAAGGAATGATTTCACAATGGAAGGATATTGGAAATGTAGCTAAAGCTTAAGCCTACAACAAAGAGGGGAGCAACACATACTGACCACGACTGAGATGAAGAACAGAGTGCCATCAGAGAGCAGCACAGCCATTTAGGCAGCCAACTTCCTCGACTTTCAGAACACAAACAATTTGCTATCAAATCCAATATTTCTTTTATGGTGTAATTTGACTGAAATCAGCCAAAAGAACTGTACAAAAAGGATTACTTCGCCTTATGAATCACTTTTCATCAACATACTTTAAAATACAGCTGGGAAACTTTTGCATTAGTGGAAAAACAATTTTACATTGTTGATTTATCTCTGACGAAGTAAAGGATGGTGTCTGGGGAATTGGGGTATTTTCTATTCTCTATTCACTTACTTGTTAAGTATTTAAAGTATAACGATTTCTTTTATAAATATATTTTAAATAAAAATACAAATACATTCTAAATTAAAAATCCGCGCATTTGTACCTTGCAAAACACCATCATGCAGTAATCAGAGATGAACGTATTTCATGATGTGCTTACAACAAATGGAATGGTGGAATGCCGCCAAGTGACTTTTGGGGTAAAAAGTTCCATCTTTAGTCCAGAATATCAGAGTTCTGGACTTTATTAGTTCTATTTGTAGTGCATATATATCCTACAACTAATGGTGAGATCCAAACTCCTCAGAGACATGTCCTCTTCCAGGGCCATATCTTGCAGCCCAGGCTGAAGTATCTATTCTGACAGTTTGAAAGGATAAAATAACCAACAGCTGTGTTATGCATGCCAAAGTCAACCAGAGTATTCTCATTAATGCCTTCCTCATTTTGAGATGCATGCTCCATCCATATGGGCAGGAACAAAATGTGTACAAGAACATTTAGCATACAGGGAACAGAGGTGGGTTTATTACACAAGTAATCTGCACAGTGCATAGCCTCAATGCCTTCTGCACTGTTTCATAAAAAGTTCTCACTGTTCGTTTGGTTTTGTTAGTTTTTTTTTACCCCTATATTTATGATGTGGATACGATAGCAATCATTATAGTAGATCTTCTCTGGAAGGTTAGAGGGAAGGTTCAGGTTGGATATTAGGAAGAACTTCTCAAGAAGAATGGTGTGGCACTGGCACAAGGCTGCCCAGGGAGGTGGGGGAGTCACCATCCCTGAAGGTGTTGAAGGAACATGGGGATGTGGCACTGAGGGACATGGTTAGTGGCATGGTGGTGACGGGCTGATGGTTGGACTAGGTGATCTTAGAGGTCTTTTCCAACCTTAATGATTCTAAGACTCTAACACAATCAATCAGAATGTTGTGCATTCCTATTCTCAGTGCAAATATTCCAGAGTTAAGTGTCTTCTCCACAGTCAGGAGTAATACTGAATGTACAGAGCATTCACGAACTCTCTATAAAAGCTCAAAGCAGCACACGACTTAAAGCTTTAGAATATTTGTGTGCTCAAACAACAGGAACTCCCCAGAGTCTTTATTTTGATTCAGTCAGAAAACGTCAGACCATCTTTTGTCTCGCAAATGAGTGCCATGGAGCTGCAGAGATTGAAAATGGAGGAATGACATCTTTAACTTCTCCTTTCAGGTTAATAAAGCTCTCCTGGAGGATGTAGACTGTTTTACTAGACACTGATGTTGCCCAGCCCTTTTACGATGTTTGTACATAAAGTTTTCATGGTCCTGTTGATATGGAATTGGCATAGTTACAAACAGTAACTTAACTTTAAAACTGATATTGAAATTATGTTTCAAATTAATAACTAGCAATATCCATCAGCTTTGTGCTCTGAAAGTTCACAATTACATTACAAAGGATGCCAAAAGTTCTGATACTAGGTATTTCCATACAGAATATCATTATTTATTCATTCAGTGATTAAATTCTGGAACATTTTCCGGGATCAAGAAATGATACCTCCCACCACTAAACACATCTGCAGACTATTTTTCTTATATTTAAATAAAACAGAATGATGGTCTTTTATAGAAGATCATCTCACTATCACAGAAGACAGAAAACAGGACAGCCCTGCTATCTCTCCTCTGGATTTATACAGGGGAGACTGCATGCAGCTTCTGCAAACTGCTTCTTTTATAGCCCCTGACTAGGGGCAGGGATTAAGAGGTAAAGATGACCCCAGATTAATACTTAAACCAGCAATCAAATCCTTGTAGACTCATCTCTGAGTAGATGGCACAGCAAACTCATCCATCTGTACAGATCCCGGTGTGTTCCTGAGCTCTGTGCAGGACCAGGTTCATCTTGCAGCCACTGTGCCTTGGTCACAGAATCATAGAATATCCTGAGAGGAAGGGACCCACAGGGATCACTGAGTCCAACTCCAGGCTCCACGTAGGACCATCCAAATTCAGACCCAATGTCTGAGAGCACTGTCCAACGCTCCCTGAGCTCCGGCAGCTCACTTAGGAATTCACTTGATGAATACACCTGAGGTTGTGCACTTACCTCCCCTGACAGAAACCATGGCTGTTAGAAGGATAACATGAATATAGACACACTTAAGAAAAACAAACTCTCCTCACCTTATCTTTTTCACATCTTGTCATCTGCTCTTGTGGAAAGTTTCTATTAACATATGTTCACAATATGATTTTCAGAAGTTGCATATTAAATTCAATATATTATATTTTGAGATGCGGACTCTCATAAATCATGGTTTTCTAACTCCTTTTCTTGCTCAAACTGCCTCATTCCTACTTTAAAGCAAGCAAGGCAGTTCATCCAGCCTGTCTGTCTCTTAAAATTTCATTAAATTAACAGCTTAAAGTGTTCTTTTTTAATTATAATTGTTTAAATCAAAGCAGATCCACCACAACGTGTCTCTCCTTTTGTGCAACACTGAAGGAAGCACTGCAAAACAACTGCACAGAGAGATACAGGCTCTACTGCAGGCTCTAATTTCCACCATTTCCTTGACCATTACCCTGCTTTGATGGCTTGAGCTGTACTTCACGAGAAGAAAACACAACACTGTGGTATGTCCCTGCAAAACCCTAACTGTGCACCTAAATGTAAACTGTTTACATTATAAATTACTTTTTACTCCTCATCCTTCTCAATTCCCAGCATTATTTTAAAAATTACAGCGTGACACTGGCTTGCACACAAATGTCTGTATGCGTACATTCACGTATGTATTTCTAGACACAATGATTCACTTTACTGGCAAAAATTTCCTTATTCCTACCAGATGGGTCCCAGTGAAATTGTAAAACTATGACAGAAAGGAAAATTTGCTGTTTGTTGCTGTTCCTTGTTTTTATTGTTGGAAAATGCTTTTGTTGCAGGTCAGAGGAGCTGAGCAAGCATGTTAGCTGCCACAGCATCAACTACAGTCCTGAAATGAAAGCAAACTTTCAAGAACATTTTCCATTTGCAGATAAGTGCAGAATAAAATAGAAATCTATGTGAAACAACGAAGTGTTAAGATTTGGGATATTCATATTTTGCTCCTGTTTAAATATGTTTTCAAATATGAGAGAAACTCACCTTTGATTTTCTATTCTTTTGTAAAAAGAAGCTTTTTAAATTGAGAACATTTTGAGTTCAATGTGTTCATCACATAGGCCGTACCAAAAAAGTGTGGAGCTTTTTGAACTTGGCCAAACTTTTTCAGAGATCACAATCTTCCCTGGTATAAATGTATATTTATGTACATTGGTTTGTCATGTCCTACAGTATCCGTCTTCATTAACAGCATTTGCTTTTTGGCATGCCCAGGCTGTTGCAACACAGAGATACAGAATCATAGAATAATTTGAGTTGGAAGGGACCCTCAAAGGTCACCTAGTCCAAGTCCCTTGCAATGAAGATGGACATCTACTGCTTGATCGTGATTGGAAAGAGGCTGCATTGCAGGATCGTGCCCTTTGTTTATCTTGCGATGCTCTCCAAGCGTAGCTGTATCACGAATAAGTACATCCGATTCTCAACAAGGGACACTACATTTCTAAGACATGAATCTTGTGACTTTATTATGGGTTATTATTATTGACAGTTGGACCAGCTGATTTTTGTGATCTCTTCCAATCTTTATGATTCAGTGATTCTACAACAGAAACTCATCGGGCTCACCCATCAAGAAGTCTTTTGCTAAGGAAAATGGAAGAAGAAAGGGAGAAGAGAAGGTAGACCTTACTTTCTAAATGGGTGGTATGCAGCCAGATGCAGGCAAATGGTTCGAGGCTGTGTTGAATCTATTTAGATTTCAGAGATGTAAAGCACGGCTTCAGATTTGGGTGTTCTGGGTAATGTCCAGGAATACATGAATTGGCTCATCTTCAAAATAATATTTTAATGATTTATTTTCCTAAACTAATCTGTAAATTGTATCTACTTTTGCAATGCAATCACAGGATAGTGTCTGCCAATATTGTTCCTCTACATATATTGCTAGGTGCATTCTATATCCATATGTCTCTTCAATACAAAACAGTGGGATCCCTTTATTAAAACAATGACTGCAAGTAGAAGTGTCGAAAAAATTGGCAGGTGTTGGTTTTATAGAACTTTATATAATTTTGTAATGGTTTTATTAATGTCCTAATAAATAGAAGGCACTACTCAAACTGTAGAATCAGCTGTGTGTGAGGCATCAGTCACATTTTTTAGCCAGAGCTCTGCTGATGGCAGGAGAAATCTGACAGAAAACAGCTATAAAACTGAGAACTGCCACAAACTACTGAAGAAATCAATGCAGCAAACTTTACAGATTTACATCTGTTCAAATTTTTCTGTGACAAAATCAGATTTTCAATGAAATGAACATCTTCACAGTGCTTCAAGGATCTCCACAGAACCTCTGTCTTAATCAACACTTCATGAATTCTTAACTGTAGCATAAAATTAACATACATCTGCATCTAATCTTCGTATGTCATATAACACATTTGATTACATCTCTCATAAATACATTAATTTGAATTTTTATTTTATATTCCTATCTGATTTCTAGACAGGAACTATCTGCTGAGAAGTACTACTTTATTTTCCTTTATAATTGTGTGATATGAATAAGAAATGTCAGAATATGCTAAATACAGAATTTAATTTACTCAGAACCACATTCTATAGCATGTCAGCTTTCACTCTGTAGCAAACATCCATAGTAATCAATGCTGCCCAAAGTACACTGACATATGGCATATTACATAAACACTGTAATAGGTATCTTCTTAAAAAAAAAACAAAAACAACAGAGTTACAAAGGGGTGGAGGAAGAATTAATCTAAAAGCCAATTTCTTCTCCAAGTCTGACATCAAAAGATATATTATTTGTGCTCATCTTTCTACCACCAATTGTTCATTAATGTACTATTTCACAAGAAAGTTTTCAAACAGCTTTGAAACCCAAGCAAGATCAATCCAAATTAACCAGAATGTCACTTGCTAATGTGACAGATCCCTAACAATATCCATCCAGCTAGAGCTCTGTTAGATATCCAGCAGAATATCCAGTCACTGCCAGAGCCCAGAGCAGCACAAACATGTGCTGTTGTAAGTGGGACTCCAGGCAAGCCCACAAGATGGCTCCTTTCCCAGCTGGATACCATGACCTCAACTCACATCAGCATCATCCACTCATGTTGTCAATGTTGAAGAATTTCTCAGCCCTACAGCAGCCAGGGTGACCCAGAAGGTGCTCAGCAGGAGCGCTTCCACTTGGTTTTCTCTGTGCTTATTCAACCTGCAACAGCCAGGTTTTCAAGTATGTTATCATGTTTGCTCTTAATTGCTTTCAAGAGGGAAGGGGAAATTCTTCCCCCTCCTATTATAGGATTCTCAACTCATAAACCCATGAACCTCTGTGACTTTTTCCCTGTCACTTTTTAATAGGTGCTTCATCATTGGAAGATCCCTCACACAGTTTTTCAAGAAGGGCATTCATACATATCCTAAATTCATATTTAGTCTTGTTTAAATACTCTGAGGCCTCACTGCCACCATGATGGGCAGACTTGGCTACACATCCTGAAACTGTTCCAATTTCTTGGATTACAGATACATGGGATTTGCTCTGCGCCACGTGATTCAGTGCTCCCTGAAAGTGCAGATCTGAGGTTATACCTAAACATAACTTGTCTTCCTCAAAAGAAAGGGGCAACTAGTTGCTAATTAGCAGAACTGAAATCCATATGGACAAAAATGATGTAAGTACTGTTTACAGCTGACACGTATGTCTTTACATAGACTCTGCAATCCACACATCTCCCAGCTTACATCAGACTTCTGTTCTTCCAGGTCTTTAGGTCTTTTCACAAAGAACAGACTCTTAGTTTGGACAGGATGGACAGAGAAGATCTGAGGTGCAGACTTGGCTCTCATGGGCATTCCTGGCTACATGATTGAATTTTGCAAGCAGGGACCAAATGTCAGCAAGCAGGTTTATTCCAGAACTCCATCACTCCACTGTCGATTTTTCTGGAAGCATCTTCCAGTGCTGAGACTTTTTAGGTCAGTGAAAGAATGAGGCCTCCTGTGGGTCAGAAGATGGAGGTGGGGGAAGCGTCATCACCCGTGACTTGTACTCAGCTGCCAGGTCTCCAGCTGGGCTAAGCATTGCGTGACAGACTTGAAATCCTGATCAAGTCCTTGATTTATGCTTTGGCATGCTATACCAGCAGTTCGCAGCAGGACTGGATGAATCATTGATCTGTTCCAGTACAATAATTTCTACGCATGTTCATAACCTCAGAAGAATCTATATAATATTTGAACACACATCTAGTTAGCACAGCATCCAGCTGGATAATTTTCATCCTTTAAACACTGAATTTTATTTCAGTTGTGCAGTTACATTTGGAATATGTGCTTTTGTTTGCGTATTTAAAACAAAATTAATTTGGAAAAATAAAATAAAGTGTCAGAAAAGTTTGATGTGAAGTGTTAAACACAATAAATACAGCCAGAGAAGCAGTCAGCACTTGAGTGTTTTTTCTGAATTTCACTTCAACCAATCTCAATTAGGTCAGACACAGTCACAAAGAGAACTCAGATACAAAAGGAGATAACCACAAGTGCCTACACCTTGAGAGCTTGAACAGCTGCCTATGGTTATGCAGGCAGGAGCTCACTGACATCATCTTTTAAGACAAGGAGGTACAAAAAGCCTTGTAAAGAGCTAAAGGATTTCTTATTCTTCTGCATAGCAGAAAGGCCTTATTCCGTGTCCTATATGACTGTTTCATGGGCTCAGGACTCACTGAGCATCTCCTTAATGAGTTTTGCAGAGAGGTTGCTGAAGCTGTAACTCATAAAGCGCTTCATGGGTTCTCAACCTTGCACCTGCATTGCTATGGATTTGCTTTGAGCTGTTGACTTCCACAACATTAGAATCCGAAGCCTGCAGTCCTGCCTGGGCTCTCCAGATGCAAAAGTCAAAAGAAATAAAGTTTGTCCAATTGAAAGGTAAAGATTTATAAACAAGTTGCTATCTCTGGAGGCAGCTGCAGAGGAATTAAACAGTGAAGTGCACCATAATATAGTTCCACTGTCCACAAGGTGTTCCTTTTACTTGGCAGGCTCCTGTTTTAAGTTCTTCCCATGAGAATCAGCCATCTCTTTTAGACAAGCCCCACCATTAGGCTTTATTTTTCCTCAAATGAAATTCTAGTTCCAAATCAATCCCTGCAGATGAATTTCACATCCACCACCTTAGCATTATCTGAGCAACAGAACCACAGAATCATAGAATTGTTTGAGTTGTGAGGGAACTGTAAATGTCATCCAGTCAAACTCAATTTGGGCCATTTGAAGAAAAGAGTAGACAATTATCTGGTTCTAATAAACATTTTATGGGATATAATTGCATCTTTTTTCTGTATTTATCTACTACTTAAGATATACACATTATATTATCATGTAAATGAACCAATGCATATTCTGTACTACTGAGTCCTTCTCAAACGAGGGCTCACAGCCGTGTTCACTATAACTATCTGCTCTAAGTTAGCATTCTTTGATAGCATCAAAGAATGGTTTGGATTGGAAGGGATCCCAAGAATCATCAAGCTCCAACACCTCTGCCACAGGCAGGGCCACCAACCTCCACATTTAATACTAGACCAGTCTGCCTTGAACACCTCCAGGAATGGAGCATCCACAGCTTCTCTCTGGGCAGCCTGTTCCAGAATGAGTAACATAATCATTATACCAGAATTGAAACGGTCTAAAATACTAAAAAATCTTGTAGGACTACAACATGTGATATTAAAAGTAAAGAGGAACTGAAAATTAATTCTTAAAAACCCAGATGAATCTTATATTGGCAATGTCTCTTAAAATACCAACAATGCAGTGTATTAAACTTCCTTTTCTTTCAGCCCTCTTCATATTTATGCTGCAGTCATTCTCTGTGTGAAATAAAACAGTTGTCAAATGCTGTTTAGAAATGACATTTGACTGCACATTGTAAAATAACAGCACACGACAACTCTCAGATTAATGGAAAATCACCAACATACAGATAAACTCCATCTTCTACCTGCTCAGATAAGACGCAATAGAAGATATCTGCACTGGATTAGATCTGACACGAGACAAGAGCACCTTAAGCCCTGGAGAAGTATGCCATGCAGAGGAGCTCAGGCATCCTGTTCCTGTAACGAATGCCAAGTATGTCAGGTAATCTTTTCCAGCTAAGTGGAAAAGATAAGCATTATCAAGCAGATGGCTACCAAAGCAATCGCTGTGCACATAGCTCACTGCACGGTGGTCACACAAGAGGAATGTCTACATATCACGTTGAGGCTTACCATCAGTCTACCGTTAACTAGTATGACAAGGAGAATTTGTACAAGGAAAGAATTCTCTCACTGCATACAGCTCAAAGCACTTGACTTGAGTCAATTTTATCTCTATGTTATCAAGTTAGATAAAATAATTCTGAGATGCTGAAGGAGGAGTTTTGCTTGTTTTCTGAATTGCGTGCTTTTGCAAGTAAAGTAAAACGTCAAAAAACACTTCACTGTAGGTGACCATCTCAGTTGTGAATGGGAAACCTCCAGCATTCCTCTAATGGGAAAGTCAGCATCACTTGGTCATAACAGAGATTTTAACTTCTCTGGTTTGTGGATAAGGTATTTGATTTTAGATACACCAGACACCAGAGATCGACTTTGGGATGATGTAATCAGTTGCTGATTTAAGCCTTTACATCCTTTCAAAAAAGCTGCTTTTCAATGCGTGCACGTGCATGCAAATGTGCTACCTTCAGTGCTCAGGGCCAGAGGTTCAGCGTGTTTTTATTAAATCCTGCTAAGCAATTTAATTGTGAGTGTGCTATAAGAAAAGGGAAATGCACTGGATTTTGCACTATAGGATTTTAAAGTGAATTTTTATATTTTTAAATAAACATTAGCAGTCTATTAATTGAACGTATCTTAAATCAGGATGTGCTGGGAGGTGTATAGTATAGTAAAAACCCACAGACTGCTTTGGCATGTCACAGTATCTACATCTGTCCAACCCCAATGCTTCCCAAAGGCAACTGATACATATATAGACAGCAAAAACACTGTAACAGTCACATACACAAATTGAGCATACAACATGTATGTAATGTAAACAAATGTGTCAGATACTCTCCAAGAAATGTATGGATATTATACTGGCTAAGGAAGAAACCCAGCACTATATATCCATTGTTAAAACAAACTCAAGCATTTAGCAAAACACATTAAATACTTTTGATAACAGCCTAGAATCATAGAATCATTAAGGTTGGAAAACACTGCTAAGATCATCCAGTCCAACCAGAGAAAAGTTTATGTATTTAGGGTATGTTGTTAGTGTTTGTAGGTTGTATTCTTTCCAACTACTAATTGAACTCTGCTGACCAAACTACAACTGATGCTGCTTTGCCATCAAATCACAGCACTAAAGGTAAAACTCTTACACTCCTCCCACAATGTCACTTCAGCCACAAAAAATGCTTCAGAAGTTCAGCTTTCAATATAAGTCTTACCATTTGCACCCATGGGAAAAGACGTCAGCAAGAAACTGGCACTAACCTCTGAGTTTGTGACAGCAGAGTATTGGTTAAATTCAAATTCCACTGAGTCAGCTTTTGTAGGGGAAAAGACAGGAAGACCTTAAGCTACTTGGTATCTCCAGTGTACCAGTGATGAGGGTTCAGGATTGACAGCACTTCAAACAACTTTCTACAATAGCTGTTAAGGAAAGATCAGGGCTGCAATCTTTGTTTCCTTTGTTTACACAGGAGACATTGCATTGAATGCATAAAAACATACACCAGTGACCCAGTAGATGACCACTAATATGCAATTTTATATTGCATTAAATCACAAAGATGTTCCAGTTACTCCTCAACATGACTAATCTTTGATGCTCCACTGACACATTATTTATTTTGCTATTGGTTTACAGCTAAACACAGTCCACAATTCTCTGACACCTTGGTGTCTTACACAAAACATTTCTAATTGATACTCTTTAAGGTGTGATTGTTCAGTTCTAACACAGGAACAACTCTTGCAGGTAATGGAAATTTGATTTTAAAAAATCAGATACAAATATCCAGAATTCTATATTAGCTTGATGCTACCCAGTTAGCCTCCACTTACAAATCCCTGTCCACTTGAGAAGCCCTCCTGAGCTGAAAATCAACATGTAACCACAATGAGAGAATAATAATTCCAGTTATATCCCAAGATATACAGAATAATTAGAAGTACAGAAGAACAGAAGTACAGAAGGTAGGAAGAGGAGAAATTCCTATTGTTCACTGTTTATTCTGTATTAAAAAAACTGATGACAGTTACAGAATCACAGAATCACAGAATGGCCAGGATTGGAAGGGACCTCAAGAATCATGAATCTCCAACCCCCCTGCCGCATGCAGGGCCACCAACCTCCACATTTAACACCAGACCAGGCTGCCCAGGGCCCCATCCAACCTGGCCTTGAACACCTCCAGGGACGGGGCATCCACAGCCTCTCTGGGCAGCCATTGCAGCACCTCCCCACTCTCTCTGTAAAGAACTTCCCCCTTCGGTTCTACCCTTCAAGTCTAACCTGGTCTTCCACAATGAATTATTGAATCTCTCCATACTTGAAAAAAACTGTCCTACCCTTTAGCTAGTCTTAGTATTAGAAAGTTGCAATATAATAATTTCCAACCAATAATTTCAGTCTACCATTTCTTCTGCTCTCACTGAAGAGAGAATGCATTATACTCTTCCCTGTTACAGAAGCATGGCATACATCAGAAGAATTTTAGACCTTAAGGTCTTTTCCAACCCAAGCCATCCTATGATTCAGTCATCCCCAAATGACATTTCCATTCTGATAGTAAATTCAGTCTTTAGGTTTTTCAGCTGATTTTAAAACACTTTTTGTGAGTTTTTTTCTACAGTATACTTCAATGGCTTGGTTATGAGAGTGCCTAAGGACTTACTGAAGCTAAAACAGATGATATGCACTACTACTTCTGAACCAACAGAGCCTGATATCCTCACAGAATGAAGTCCAATGGCTTGACACAATTTATCCTTGACAGATACCTATGCTTATGGTTATTTGAGTCCTTGTTTCTTCTAAGTGTCTTCTCAGAGTGTACCTGAGTAACCATCCCAGAACTTATTGCATGACCCTGGGTCAAACACTTGTTTAATGTTTTACTGAAAATAATTTAAATATGGGTTTTTTTCACCCATAGGGTGGTGACACACTGGAACAGGCTGCCCAAGGAGGCTGTGGATGCCCCATGCCTGGTGGCATTCAAGGCCAGGCTGGATGTGGCTCTGGGCAGCCTGGTCTGGTGGTTGGTGACCCTGCACATAGCAGGGGGTTGAAATAAGATGATCATTGTGGTCCTTTTCAACCCAGGCCATTCTATGATTCTTTGTTCTCATATGAACTTATAATTTTTTTTTACAAAAAATCTCATAGTACCCTGGCATAGAAGAGAATGACTATTCAAAATTCCTAATGTATTCTCTTTTTTTTTTATTATTATTATTATTTTTAAAGTAAATTGTAACCTAAAATACCTTCATTCTTACTCTTCATAGCAAAATACTACATAATTCAATGTTTCTTCAGCTTTTTTTCACTTCTATTTAGCTATGCACTGTAATTGAAATTCAAGTTTCCTGAAAGTCAATTAAAAATTTGCCACTGAATTTTAGAACGGCTATAGGTGAGATGGAGGTTTGATAATAATGTGGTAGATACTTTCATTAAGTAAGGGCATTGGCAGGTTCTGAGTTATAGTTTGCTGTAACATTAATGAGATCTGGTTAGCTTGGGGTAAGAATTATTTTGGCTAAAATGTACTACTAGACACCTTGTCTCAGCATGTTTCCTAGTCTATCTACCAACCGTATGAAAAAGAATAAAGAATGTCTCATTCTTCAGCATATTTGAGATGGCCCACAAAGGCTCAGTTTCACAGCAGAAGCTGCCTTTATGCAGCAGTTTCTTTTTCAGTGAAATTGAGCCTTTATGAACTGAAGCATGTCTGTGAAAATCATCTACGTCATCACTTACACTCCTCTAACCAAATAACGTATGAGCAGAAGGCAGAATGAAGAAGGATAAGGTAATTCAATGTTTATAAAGTATCAGACATTTGACAGGCTTAAAATTATCTCCAGAATACACTGTTTGATACCATTCTCCATCAGTGTGTTTTCCCTGATATTTTATCTTAGGGCCAAACGCCAAAAGAAAGACCACAAACACCCAACCACAAATAAGCTCTTATTTTCCTATTCCAGTCAGCAATTAGCTCACAGGAACAGAATTCCAAGTATTTCCAATGCCTGTGTTAAAAATATGCTTGTTTCTAAAATGAAATAGAAATGTCACATGTTAAAACCATATTTGGGACCATCCTCTAGAAAGAAATAGAATGGTAATCTACTGAAGTCTCACAGCAGTTCCACATGAAAGATCCCAATTGTGTACAGCCCTTACATAAACAGAAAGGCTTTTTATTTTATAAATACATTCCCATAGACGTAGATTTTAACGTTATGTAATTGCCTTCTGCTTTTCATGAAATGGAGATTTTCTGCCCTGACTGCTATCAAATCAGAAACACATGAAGAGGAGTTCCCAGTGTGAGAATTGTATTTCATGACCGTGGCACTGTCTGCAAGAACTGTAGCTTTGTGTCTTTTTCTTTTTCCTTCCTCCTCTCTCCAGTCCTTGTGCTGCTCACTTTGTTTAAAGAGTGCTGCAGAATCAGATAAGCACAGGTAACACTCATATGATGAGCTGAAATTGAGTCTATCCCCTTTGGTTATGATTTATCTCTTAGAGCAACTCTGTTTTCCTAAATGCATTTCATAAACAAATTAATCTGAACAGATACATAACTGCTGCTCAAAGGGATCTTTTCTTCCTCTCTTCAGTGTCAGGAAGATTTTGTTCTTCAAAATTTAATGAGCAACCACATATATATCCCTCAGCTCAGCAAAACCAGATAACTATTTTTAATAGAGCAGCAGAAACAGGAAGAACAGACAGGAAACAGTTGAGAGCATGAAATTAAGCCAAGGAGCTGGGAGAGTAATGAAAACAAGAGAAATCAGAGTAGAAAAGCATTAAATGAGCTTTGCTTTCACCATATCACAAAAATACATCGCTAGAATCCTAACTGATGTGCAAAGTTCCCCAGGAAAACAGTGCATAAGGCAATTACACAAAGTCAAAGGAAAGCTTTACTCTCACTGCGCACACTGTTGTTCAGCTCTTTTCTCCCCTTCTCTTTTCAGATTGGTTACAAAGAAAAGAGAATATTAGGAAATTGAACTTCATGTTCTCACTCTTTCAGACAGACATAGAATAGAAAAATCAGCTTTTGCTGAAAAAGGAAATGAAGAATAAATCTACTGAATTAGTGTTCATTTGCTTCAAACTCCACCTTAGCCTGCAACTTACACACTACTTCCTATGGTGGTTCTCTGGCAACAGTTCTGTAGTGTGCCACATTATTTAAGTTATGTACTCTAGTAGGAATGCAGCAATGACAGCACTGTGATTTAGGAACTGGACTGGAACTCCATGGCTCAACTGCATCGCTACCAAAAATTTTGTGCCTGACCTTCTGCATGCTCCTTAAATCTTCTGCCTTACTGCTGCATCTGTGCAATGTTAAGTGCCTCAGATATAAGTGAGAAGTCAATTAGCTGCCAAACATCTACTATATAGAAAACACAAATACATGAAAAACTTCATAGGAAAACAAGTAAGGGGAGAGGAAATAAATAAGGCAGGGGCCCTGAGCAGTTGATGGAGCTGTAGGTGTCCCTGTTCACTGCGGAGAAATTGGACTAGATCACCTTTGAGGGTCCCTTCCAACTCAAACAGTTTGGTGATTCTATGATTGTATGAAAACTATCCCTAATGTTTGATAACGAGTCGTAAAGATAGACAAAGTATCTCCACCAGATTTGAAATCATGCAAAAATAGAATCCCATCTCTGCGCTCTGTGAGTGGATATCCAGCACCAGGATTAAAGCAGATGGGTGCCATGTTCATACTGCACTGTCGTTTGGGGACTTTGACACTTCCACACCAGGATCAAAGACAGAGACCAGATCTGCTTTGCTTTCTTATCACCCAAACTGCCATGCCAGCCTGGCTCTGAGCAGGTCCCCAACGTCCACAGCAGTTGATTCTCTACGCCTGAGACAGAAGAGCTACTTCCCCTCCTTTATTTTGCATTTAAGGATGACAGGAACATGACAAACCACCAAAGCCTAGACACATTGATACAGCAGTGGGACAAAAGTCCTTTGTGATTGATGGAGAAAACCTGAAAATGGGGAGGGGACATTCTTTTTCTTCCTTTGGGGATGTCTCTGGATAGAGACGCCTGAAACTGTAGACTTCAAAAGCCTCTCCCCTTACAGCCAGATCACCTTGCAGGTAAACACCTTCCTGGTTCACTGAGCCGCGGTTACGTCTCTGAAAAAGAATCCACAATGAAAAGTGATAATGGTGGAAAAATACTCCCTATTGTACCGTTCTAATTCTTGTGCTACTTGTCTGCAGCAATGTGTTTCCCCTATTGAGGAGTCCAGGCAACCAGATCCAGCCACACGTAGGGCAATCTGTTAAACCAGCACAAGACTTGCTGTTGGAAAGAAGAGGTTGAAATAAGCTCCAGGAGTCTATCTGCCTTATGTCTGAAAGTGGCCATACATGGAAAAGGAAACATCGTCTCTCACAGTGCATTCAAAAGTTGGTGCTTTCTTTGAAAGAGTAAACAAACTGTTGGTAATATTGGGTGTTTTATTTTAACTCCAAAAGAAACTATTTCTGTAATGAATATTTGGTTACATTTTTAATTTTATATGTAATATATATAGGTAATATATACGTAATATGTAATATATATTTAATATATGTAACTAAAATCACAATTTCAGTTCTTTTACAACAGGCAAATGGGATTTATACCATGCAAAGTACACATGATACTTTTATCCAAATGTATTTCTTCCTTTCCATTTAATGGTTAAATCTTTTGCACTATTTAATCCACACCAAGCAGCAAAGAACCTGAGCTTAATATAAAATTAGTTCTACCTGTTTAAAAGCATCAAAGCCCAAACAAAGAGAATTCAATCATTTTAAGTGTATTTTCTTGACTTGGCAAAATATATATTGCTAGCGAACAGACCATAGAATCAAGGGTTAAAAGGAACATTAAAGCCTCTCCAGTTCCAACCCCCCGCCATGGGCTGGCTGCCCCCCAGCAGCTCGGGCTGCCAAGAGCACATCCAACCTGGCCTTGAACACAACCAGGGATGGGGCACCGCAGCTCTCTGGGCAAATATACTTAAGTACCTCAATATGAAAAGCTGCAACCACAAAACAGGCTGGGATAGACGTGTGTTAGACAGAACAGTGTTTTCCTTGCACACAATCACTGAGAAAGCCAATTATACAGCCCTTCAGCATGCTGAAGGAGCAGGAGATCAAATACCAATGCAAGACTTCAGCTCCCAGAGTTAAGGTTCCTCGTCATCTAACTCAGCTCATACATTCAAACTACAAAAGCTGTTTTGAAGATGCGTATAATACAGCATTAAAATACTTGCCTACCTATTTCACTCCACTCTCAGCTTTTTAATTTGAAAAACAAAGTGAAAAATTGTATAAGGCAGGAGTGGAAAATCTCCTTTAACAAAGGTTCAAAGGAATAGAGGTGGTATCCATCTGCTTCAGAAAAGCATAAAGGACAATGATCACTTTTATTCGGGAGATATCATTTGAGCAGAATAAAGGCTTAGGTAATGCTGCAGGAGCATATCATGTTTCTGAATCAGATCAGGGGGAGAAAATAAGCAAAAAATGATCTGGTGCCTTGCAAATGAGGTACTTTGATAATCCAGTATGGGCCATCCAGTTCTGACACTCAGTGCCAGAATGGGGATGTCACAGCTCAGTTCAAATTGTGCACTTTTTGTTTTCTCCATCTAAGAGTTTGCTCTCCTCTTAGAACTTACTATTTAAAAGAAGAGTTTGAGACTTGAGTTATTTACTGTAAACAGTTAGATCAAGTTACAGGTATCAGTGATGATAGGGCCCTGGGCAACCCAATCTAGTGCCTCATTTAATGGCTGGCATCCTTGCACAGGGGTAGGAATTAGATGACCTATGAGGTCCCTTCCAACCCAAGCCATTCTATGATTCTATAATAACATAGACTGGGCAACCTGAGCTCGTGGGGGGCAACCAGGCCATGGCAGGGGGTTAAAACTGTGTGGGTTTGAAGGTTCCTTCCATCCTAAGCCATTCTATGGTTCTACAAAATGATTCTGTAAGGTCTGGATGGATTCACAACACTGGCTTGGAGAGATGAGTCTGCTGCTCCTGTGAGTGCAGCAAGCATGATGATGGAAGTTCTGCAGACCTCTGGAGCTGGTTCCCTGTCAATTAAACCCAGGCCATACTGCATGGCATAACAAGTGTTAAGGAGAAAAAAAGAAAAGAAAATGAGAAATTCAGTGGAAGTCTCATAAAAGAGAAATGTGTTCCACGTAAGCAAAAAAGGAAAAATGCTTTCTGATTATTTATTCCATTGTTATGCAAGAAGACAGACATCTCACCTTTCTACACATACTTGCACTTGAACTAACAATGCAACTCTACACCACTGCTCTGCCAGAGAAATGCAAGAGTGAACCCACCAGCTTACCTCCTCTGGCTGCTCTGCCATGGTTCTTTACTCCTGCTTTCACTAAATAGTATTAATTGATATTTGTAGATTTTCTTAAAAGATTGGATGTTTCACTGACTCATCAGGTCATCCAAAATACCTCAGAAATGAAGTTCCATGGAAGTTATCAAAATAATTCTCTGAACCACGGAACTTGAGATGTTTACAGAAGGGCATTAAAAACACACGTATATAAGCACGCGAAAAAAATCTCATCTAATTTACCCAAATGAATTTTCTAATTTACCCTAATTTTTCTAATTAACCCTAACCCTAACAATTCAACAGCAGGGGAGTTTTAATGTACTCTTGTATTTCTGCATCAAACGTAAAAGACAAACCTTGTAAGAAAGGGGGAGTGGATTTGATATTGAATTCATGCAATATCAACCTCAACCGTTAAGTTTGCTCATTCTACAATAAAAAACAGATGAATATTAAAAAAGCAGAAGTACTTCTCAAGTAGTTGCTTCTGTACAAAAGGGAGCTTAAACAATTAAATGATAGAGTCCAATTCAGCACTGGCACCACACATTTTTGAAATAAATAAAGACACTTTGAAATATCATGTCAAAAAATACTGAATAAATTACAGGATATGTGTTTCACTGGGAAAGAAGAGTAAATAGCTGTAATTTGGGAGGCTAGGATTTCATTAATGAGATGGAATAAAGGGCTCTGCAAACAAAAGGATCTTTCTTAAGGTTTCCAGTGAATTTAGACAAGTTTCAATATTCCACCTTAATGACAGTATAAGGCAGTGCACGTGCACTTCTTAAATGTGCTTTTCATTCTATTTTCCATTACCCGCTTCCCATCATTATATAATATAAATTACATTAAAAGATCAAGAGCTTTCTGTTGTGAGCTCTGCAAACTCTGAGTTTGAGAACACCGTGTTCTGCTTTGTGCATGCACAGCAGTAACTTCTGATGGCCTGAAATTACTGCTTCAGAAAATAACATCAGAATCTACCCCTAGAAGGCAGACTTTATGCTCAACTTATGATCAATCAATCATCAGAACCATCAGATTTCCCATAATAGCTAGCTACAGCCCGTACAGGGTGCTTTCCTTTCCAGTGTGCAGAGCAGATGTATTAACATGTCTAAGATGATGGGAGCATACAGTCACTGGATTAACTACTGTAGCAACCAGAGTTGCAGCCAGACAACATATATTCACCCAAATTGCCTGACTTTCTGTTTGTGTAGACTGCATTTAGGTGTTCACTTGTTGCATAGAGTTTGCAAGTTCTGTGTTAATGCAAATTTCTATAAATATATAGAGGAGAACTGACACTGAGTCACCCACTTCCCTCAAAACCCACAGTTTTATCACATATTATAACATGGATCATAAAACTGTTTGAGAATGGTTTGAGTTGGAAAAGACCTTCAAGACAAACAGGGGAGTCCAACTAATTCCCAAAGGAGCTCAATGACATCTGAAAATTAACTCCAGAAGATACAGGAAGGCTCAATTCTTACACCTTTCAGTAAGTTCTTCAGGAAAAAAAAAAGAGGTAGAAGGAGAAAGAATCCTCTTTCAAACAGATTAACTGTATGTGTGCATTAAATACATGCATGAGAGGCTGCACTATACAAATTAGTGTGTACTACAATTAACTAAAAATCAATGAAGCATGATTTCGGCACTTCAGAAGAAATGAGCACAACAAAGAAGGACATTTTCGAGAAAATATGTTAGTATAAGCAGAAAAATACTGTAATAGAGGATTGAGAAGAAGAAAAAAATAAGACACTAAAATATGCTTCTTCTGCCTGTAAATATAACATTGTTGCTTGTAAACCTATCATCTGCACTTCAGCTGCTATTTTTCCCAGTTCTTTTTCTTCTATTTTTTGTCCAGTCTGCTGACATCATCTTTTTTTTTTTTTTTTTGACTCTCCAATCTTCCCTTCACTCTTCGTTTCTGCATCGCTATGCTGAATTTGTTTTTCATTTTGGCTTCTTCCTCACTTTTATCTATTCCTGGTGTAACTGTTGCCGGTTTTAATTGTACTACTACAACTCTTTTAATCTGAGATTTAGCACCTTTCCCTGATGTCCTGCTGTAGATGCAACAATGCTTGAACAGCCCAACAGAAATTTGGGGAAACTCCAGAGGCATGTATCAGGGCTGCATGGTGAAGTTTCAAGCAGTGTAGAACACCCAGAAAGGGACAGGCTAGGAGGATCAGGATCTGACTGTCCAAAAGACCATTACAGAAAACAATTTAAGATAAATGTTATGATGAGATACTGATAAACCTCATTTTATTAAAGGGATCTTCTCCTAATGAATGGAGAACTTGTCTACTCTTCCACGGACCACAGCTCATACATCTGATATAGCGATATTTCCAACCAGAGTGCATCAAGGGACCGAGGTACAAGCATGCTACAATAGGAGACATCTTGATTTTGCTCCCTTTTGGTAAATAACAACCTACTGGATTGTTTGTCTTCCAGAATCAACAAAAAATAGGTGCAACCTAATCATTACTTAACAAGGCAACCCAAAGGATAACTTGGTAGTCTTGATGCATAGAATATATTTTAATTCCCTCACACAGATAGCAGCTCTTAACTTTGCAATTCAAGTAACATTTCATGTTATAGGTCAGTAAAGATCACTTCAGGTCAGGCTGGTATGGGTTGATGGTTGGACTAGGTGATCTTAGTGGTCTTTTTCAATGCTTATGATTCTATGATTCTACATGCAGTCACTTTAAAACGACAAAAGTCCATGCCAGTGCTGAAAGGAGCACTTCTGCTTTCCCTGCTCAAGCACTTCCAATAACTGGCTCGCAGTGCTGCTGCTGATGAGCTAGCTATGTGCATCATGCTATGAGCCATAGGAGGGAAACCATCCTGCTGCACAGAGCAAAAATACTGCCTTATTTCAGTTATCTGTGGAGCTGCAAGAGTGCTGGTGGCAGTACAGGAAAGGTAACCAGAATGATGGATAGTGACATTCATAAACATCTCAGTTCAGAGATCCTAATGACCTTGGATCAGGTAATTCATACGAACTAAAAAAATACCAATTACTTTGCTTTCATTCTCATTTTTGTCATTTGAGTGCCAAGAATCAGTCATGTTCTGATAGAACAGAGGCATACCTACGTTTAGTCTCCTTTTAGAAAGCTTTAAGCTTCAAGTTACACCATTTAGATATTAGGATTTTATCTTTAATGATGGAAGGGATTATATATGATCTTGGTGATCAAGATTGCTATTGTTCTCAGCATCTCTTTGGACTTTTTAGTGGGGTGGGAAGGACAAGAAGACATCTTGGACACCAAGTTGTTCAGAGACAGAGCAAAGAAGGACTCTATTTTCAGGTCAATAGTTGCTTGTGAGCAGTAAAGAGCATTGTACAGGCAATGGCAAAATACTCCTTAAACTAAACAGATCTGAACTCAAGTAAAATCTTTCTGAGACTTTTCTGTAATTCTAACACTATTTATGTGAAATCTGTTTGTGATTAGAAAAAGGCTGAAATAATTTTGAACCACTCAACACATGAAAAGCACTGCGATGACTCTTCCAACTCCTTTCTATTTCACATGTCAAAACAGACAGGGAGATTATCTAACCCAGGCAGAAGGCTGAGTAGACCCAGAGAGGCTTCCTCTGAGGACTGTCCAAAATCTTACCAGAAGTGATCACGATGAATTCACACATTAGATAAAATGACCAACTCACAATCCCAGTCCAAACAAACTGGGCAACTCCAAGGGCAGCTGTACTGACTTTTCTGTTGTCTGTACTCATTGAGAAGGAGTTTTTCTCCTACTCTATTACCGTGATTACAAATTGTGGAAGAACTGTTTAATCTGATGTGTGTTAGAAAAGTTACATTTCTCACTTTCCTAATTTTCAGAGATGCTGCACACCATTATTTTTGCGTTGCTTGCTCACCATGGAAGAATAGGCAAATTCTTCTCTATTTGATATTTCCTTCTTTGGCATGATGAAGTTTCTCAGTATCTCATTACAATATTTATCTTAAACTATCTTCCAAACAACTTCTGTAATGATCTCTCCATACATTCTACAAGATTTACTGGTATCTACAGCACAGAGTTGTAATATTTTCTTCCTCCTGGATCTATCTTTCAGATTGCATTCTGAAAAGCACACAAAAGTTATCCTCTTCCAAAGGCTTTACTGGCTTTGACAGCTATCACATTAAATATTTCACAGCATGAGAGCTATTAATGTGAATTAAAACATGGAACAAATTCAGGAAGACAAATTTTCCCTTGCTTTCCCTAAGCAAAATTAACCAAGTTATCCAAAATCTGCTCCTGCAGATCTGAAAGGACAGAACAACATTCAGCTTCACCAGGGAATCTTTTCACTGCTTCCTTCTTAGGATTTTCTTCCTCACTATTTTCATGAATTAATCCCTGCTACAATACATTGCTGTAAGAGTAAATACCCTGTTCTGTCCTGTCCTTTCTGTCACACCAGAGACAGCAGACTGTTATCCTCTTCAACTTTTCAGCAGTGTTATAATACAGACATGAAAACATTTAGTCATCCCTTTTATTTTTTAATTAAACAACCTCAATCTTCTAAACCCTTCTAAATAAATTGTTTTCAGTCAACTCAGATCACACTCTGTAGTTTCTCACTATTCCAAGTTCTTACTGGAGTGCGATAACCAAAAAGAACCAAAAAAAGCAGCGCCAACACCTTAAGTCTAAAGTTCAACAAAAAGACAAATTTATACACCTCCCACGTGCAAATCCTGTTCATACATCCTGTGACAGTGTTTCCTTTTATTATGGGGATGGGACACTGTTGACTTACACTCACTGGAAATCTGCAACAATTACAGTTGGAATTTTCATTCCCCACAGACACTTGCATACAAGCATATTACCTCCACCTTGCCAGAACTGACCAGCTTTTTATTTGTTCAGATCACATATGCATTTTGCATCCATCTCCATTCCAAGTCTGTTCTCCAAAGCAAATGCACTCCCACCCAACAGCTTTATGTACACAGCTACACACCTTGTACACAGAGGCTCTGGCTCTGGTTTCCTTGGGGAGTGTACACCATCAATCTCTGTAAGGATATTCTAACCCCAATACTGATTAAACTCAGAAAAAAGAATATGAACTGATTTGTGCTGATGTTTTTTAAATAAATCGATTTCAACTTATCCATCGTGTTGTTTTTGTTGGTGTTTATTTAAAACAAACAAACAAACAAAAACAAAAAAACAAAAAACCATGATATTTTCTTCTGAGAATCAAATTAATGGACCCAAAACCACCCAGCCCTGTAATTTAATTCCTCTGCTATAACCAGAGAGACAAAGGAATTAAGTGTTCCTGATGATTGCTCAACAGGATATCCGTCACCCCTGGCACAGTGAGACTAATTTTAGAAGAGAAAGTGGCTTGGAACTCGTTCAACTGTCAATGTTGCATTGTCAGGTCAGGAAGGAATTCACCAAATATTTCTGGGCTCTGGTCAGTTCTCACTCAGCTTCCAGGTTTTCTGTTCAAACTGGTTCGTTATGAAGACATAAACAGGAGACAGCGAGCTTCCTCCATAATCACACAGCATTTATACCTTTGCCCAGCTTTTGTTTCATCAGCATTCATACAGACAGGTGTCCAACTTCAACTCTACTAGCTTTTCAACCAACTTCTAAACTTTTCAGAGGTTGCTGGGCTATAATGCTGGAAGCAGGACAATATACAACAAGAAGCCTGGTGGTAGATGAAAGGAGGAATGCTTTTTAGAAACTCTCAAATTAATAGCTTTCCCCTATCCACAGACTGTTATTGGTCAATATCTGAAAGTAATTTGTAAGTAAGGGAATTAAAAAAAACAAGCAGCAATTTCTAGAGTTTTGCAATTATCTGGGGATCATATGGCTTGAAGAATCACTGATGGCTGCAAGCCATTGAAAATTCCAAGGCAAAGGGTTGTTGTCAAAGGTTACTTTAACAAGCAATTGTCCAACCAGAGATATAAAACAGCAATTGTGGGGAGCCTGGTATTTAAAAAAGAAACTTTGAGAAGGTAAATAATTTATTACATGCATCTTGCAAACCGGGAGAAAAACAGTTATAAAAGCAGTGTATAATCTGAGTCACTACTGAGTGTTTTAAGAAAGGAATACAGCTGATAATGTGTGAAAAAAATAATGTGAATCAGTTGTAGCCCCATGCACATCAAACATTTGGTATTATTTAAGACTATAAAAATCTCCACTTCCTATTCTCCAGTTTTTTATCAGAAGAAAAAGTTGTCTTCCCTGCAGTAAGCTCAGTGAGAGCTTGTAATAAAGCAGTATTTCAGCAGTTTCCATACTATAGATGGGTCTCCAGGGTGTTAATTACAAAATGAGAAGAAACTCCTTAAGTAATCAGTGAAATCTCCAGAAGATTTAAAGCATTTAACTCAGCATTTCCATTTTTAGCCCAATTATGTTCATAGCCATGAGCTTTTAATGCCATAGAAGCACTCCATTCAACTCAGAAGTCTTGAGTCAGGAATATACTCAAGTTTTCATAAGAATACTGAAAATCAAGTCAGCTACTTAACCTTTAAAAACATAAACAGACATATGAGCAACATACCTGAAAAAGAACATGAACAGAGCAGATGTGATGCAGAACAAAAGGACCTACAAGAAGGAGAAAGAGGGTTATTGCATCAACCATCACGCTTCTCCTTTATGTTCTGGATCGCGAAGATTTTACAACTGCTCCTATAAAAGTTACACTTTATTTACATGCTTCAACAGCACAAATGAAAGCTTGTCTGAACACCCCAAAAAGGATTCCCTTGCTTATAATGGACTTTGGGTCAGTCCTGTGAAAGTCAGAAGAAAAAAAACACAAATACAGGATAGGGTGGTGGGATGGCAGACACAGCAAAGGAATTAAATAATAAATAGGAAAATAAATAAATAAAGGTAATAATAATTAAAACAACACTAGAATAAAAATGAATAAGAATAAATAAGAGAGCAGAATGGAAATTTAAACATTGCATTTTTCTCCATCTTTAACCCAGGGAGGAAAAAACAAAGACAAAGTCAAAATGGTGTTTTCTGCCAATTTAGATAAAGAGATGGCTGGATCACAGGCAAAGGAGTGGAGAGAGACCTCAGTGCCAGCAGTATGGAAGATGACAGAGGACGAAGCCTTACAGCAGCATCGTTGTTCTCCTTGACACAGCAACAGCTGCTGTGTCTCGACTGTAGAACTGCTTGCACACGCAGCATCGTCAGCAACAACCATATCATGCTTTAAATCCATAACCAGCCTTAATCCATATTTTTGCCAGACAGAGCTTGAGAGTGAGCAAACACCGTTTTGTGCAAATATATTGGCCTACATTCATACCAGCAGTTATGAGAAAAATAACTTGCAGACAACTCACAAGAATTTTAGAAAATACTTGCACTTATTTTCAAGGGTTCAAGAGGTTTTGAGCAAGAAAAAATATGGACAGTGTAAGTGGGAAAAAAAGGGGAATGTTGGCATTACATATTGGAAGGCAACAAACAGATGTAGAAGAGTAGATTAGGACGCTGCATGTAGATACAGATCAGAAAGCTTGAATAGGCAGAGTTGATAGTGAGCTACAGAGGACGAAAGTCCTACAATGAGACTATTTCTGTTCTCAAAGCTCTCTGATATATGACTTCAAATTATGTCAGACAAGATATTGTAACACGGTGTGTTATTCCTTTTCCTTCCCCAGTACTATCACATTTCATAATTCTGCATCACAAAAGCCTACATCTGAAATCACTCTATATGAAAGCATTTGGGTGAAGTGAGGACAGTGAAATATTTCCAACTACAGGCACCCTTCTCATCTTTTTTTGTATCATCTGCACAATTCCTGAGGTTGCAGTGCCAGGTTGTCAGCCAGGCAACATCTAATATTCATAGCAATACTAGAATAAATTATTTGAAACATCAAGTTTATAAATATCTAGATAAAATGATAAAAAGTCAACTTTGCCAACAAATATATTAAAACCATTGTAACTTTCTTATTTGACAGATGTTTTCAGTAAAGGAGGAAGTGTAATTCATCTGTACCTGAATGCACCTATGTGGCAGTTGCATATGTTCATTAAGAAATTGGGCACAGAACTGCTCAAACACAATACAGAAGAAAACTCAATGTTAGCAGTTCATTATTCAGCTACAAAGGAATTTTAACTGAGGTCAGCTGAAAGGTTTTGCATCCCTTTTCATTAATGATCCTAACGACAGAATAGAGATTATGTTACAAATTAACAAAATCCTTTAGGTCTTCACATAATGTGATTGAATTGTCCAAAGTCAACAAGATGAAATTCAATTAAAATAAATACAAAGTACTTGGCAGGAAAAATCACATATAGACACATCTACTCAAAAAATATAGAAAAGTAGAAACAACTACATAGACAATACAAGAGTATAACAAACTCCATAGATGCTGCAGAAAACCCTATGAAATAGAATTATGGACTCGTTTAGAATCAGAGGAGGTAAGATGTAGCAATATATTTCACTAATAACCTGGTGTTATTAAAATCTCGCAATTTAATTTTGGGCACTATTGTTAAAGGAAAGTGTAGGCAAAACAAGACAGCGTACACAGTGTAGAAGGAGACTGAAAATAACAGGCATGCAAGGCATGAATGTTGGAAAAATTAACAGCTGTTTGCTGAAACTAAACACAGAGGTAACTGATGATAAATAGAACTATTTTCAAATATACACAAAGTCAAAATCACATACTGATAAATATATCATTGGCCATTGCTATAGGAGAACTGAAATAAACTACAGCGAGGACAACATAGGTTGGATGTTAGGAAGAGCTTCCTTCACTGGGCAGTGGTTCACTGCAACAAGTCACCCGCAAGCTTGTGGAACCTCCCTTATCAGAGAGGTTTAGAAGCAGTAGAAGCAAACATCTCTTAGCAATGCTCTGGGAGTATCTGACACCATTGCTAAAGAGCTGCTTCCGGCCCAGTCTCTACACAACACTCAAGGACAGTAAAATGTACAGCTAGACCATGTAGATTCTTCTACATAAAAAGCATGGTTCTACATGTAAAGTCCAGCCCTTGTCTGCTTATTGCATCTCCAACATACAGAAAGTCAATGGTCGCTGTATTCCAAAATTAAGCTGCTTTCAAAATAAGCCTGCTTTTCCAAATAAACTTTTCCATGTTCTATAAAATTTCTAGGCTGCATCCTCAGTATCTACAACATTCAATGGCTGTTTTAAATATGAAGAATAACTACTCTAAAAGTGAGAAAAAACGCTGAGGCCTACAGAAATATAATTCTGAGTGAATTGAGCCTCAAAATAGTAGCTAGCAAGCAGGAAGTCTAGTTTGGGATTTTCTTGCAAATCCGTCACTTTTTGATTCATGATACAAGGTCAACAAATTGTGCTTAGGAACACACAGACCTTGAAACGTTCCAGCTGCAGTAACAGCTACAAGGAGCAGACAACCTAAATGTTTCTAATGAGAGTCATCCGCCCTGAATATTTTAACAAGTTTGGAGAAACGCACAGAAGGTACAAGAAAAATTCCTTATGCCAGGTTAGCAGATTTGTCGTGTAAGGTGAGTGCTGTAATTTCATGCTGTAGTTCATTCCATTGCACTTTGCTGTATTATACCGATCACTGCATTATACTAAACCTTAACAAAAAAGGAAACCTCCTGACAAAATTTCACAGGCATTTCAGGCTTATTCAGACTGGAGTAGAGAAGGCTGAGGAGAGACCTCACTGCGGCTTTCCAATACTTAAAGGGAGCTTATAAACAGGAAGGAATTAACTTATCACATGGATACATAGTGATAGGACAAGGGGAATTAGTTTAAAGCCAAAAGAGGAAAGATTTAGATTGGATATAAACAAGTTCTTTATTCAGACAGCTGAGAGGCCCTGGCACTGCTGCCCAGAGAGCCGTGGTGCCCCATCCCTGGAGGTGCTCAAGGCCAGGTTGGATGGGCCCTGGGCAGCCTGAGCTGATGTGGGCAACCAGACCATGGCAGGGGGTTGGAACTGGATGGGCTTAAAGGTCCCTTCCAACCCAAACCATTCTATGATTCTATTCTTTGATTTTTTTCTCATTTTCATGGGTGACAAAGCCTTTTTTTTTTTTTTTTTTCTTCCAGGAAAGCACAGTCCTCACATAAGCAGCATCATGAAGCAATGTTAAACAGTTTCCAGCTGTCCCTGATGCACAAAGCAGGAGCAGGTCAGGGACTCCTGATTTACCTGGAAGTTTTGGGGTCAGCAGGTGATAGCAGTAAGGTTGCTCTGACTGCTGGGGTATGAACTGACTTGGAAGCATTAGCTGAGCATTTCTGGGGCTGCAATATGCTGTTTCTCAACATCTGAACATACCCACCTGTAGATGACACTCATTTTCTTATAACCACAGTGATGTTTATAGTCAGATTTTCTGGGCTAAAAAAGTCTCTAATCGGAGGCTGCTGATTGTCCCACACAGTCAGAAGAACAGTGGAACCTAAGTCTGCTTTAAAGTATCCCAAATGTTATGATTAAAAAGGAAAAGCACTGAAGATATATGTAATCTATATAAAGGGGACACACTAGGGATACTAGCTGCCTGTGGTATTTAGAGTGTCAACACTGGATAGTGTTAAATCCATTTCACAGAGGCTTCGAGGGTGTCTGGACCACTAGCACATCAACACCTGACTTCAAGGCTATTCCTGAGATGTGAAAACCATCACCTTATTGATGAAGCACTTAGCAATCCATGTGAGAGCTAAAGCTATGGACAAAAAAAGGTTACTGCTTGCAGTTCTTGAAGGCTGCACACTGGAGAAAGAAAGAACACTCGGCTGCAGTCTGTGTGAGGACAAATTAATTGGTAAATACCATGGGAAACTTAAAACTCAGATGATATTTGACTTGAAAGTCAATAAAGCCAGTCTCTCCAGTAATTGTTACTTGAGTCAACCTCTTCCAAAATTTACAAAGAAAATGTGGTCTCAGACTTTTACCCTTTAAATACATGACCCAGAAGAAAAAGTCATTTCACATATTGCTTTAATTCTGAATAACGCCACCCTGCTATCTACCCACAGAAAAGCCTCTTGCTTTCTCTGCTGATAGAGCTTACAAGCACTTTTTCAACCTCTGTGTACCTAGATGAGTAGTGGTAGGAAGATAGTGGTTTAGATTTGTGATTAGTTGATCCATTCTCCAGATTTGCCTCTAATTCAGACACAAGAAACAATTCTTGGTTCCCAAATGCCATTCTGCTTCTTTCCCATGCGTATCTTTTGCCTCCTCTCCCTCCTCCCCCCCAAAAAAAAGTCAACTACCTAGATTTAGACATAAATCCAAAAGCTGCACAACAGCACTGTAACTATAATGTGGTGTAAACTGAGAAAATTGCCAGCTATTGGCTGTAGTTCCAAAACTTTATTTCAGGATGTTATTGCTCCAATAAAAATGCTTTCTGTGACTCTTACTGGTAAGAACCTATCTTAATGAAGTTCACTTTTAATAAAAATGATTATAAAAAACCCAAATATTTTCAAACAATGGAAAATATGTGGGTTAATGTAACAGCCTTATACCCCAATGGCCTTATACCTAAGATCATGGAAAAAGGGTGAGCAGACTATCTCTATTCTACCTGCACGTAATATGCATGTAAACAGCAATCTTCTCAATTAACTGTTTTCATAAAATTAATATTGTGGGTTTGTTGTTTTTGTTTTTGTTTTTTCCCCAATAATAAAATACCTAGGTAAAAAATTTTCTATAATTTTATGCTAATTACAGGGGATGGAAATCACAGAAACTCTCTGGGTAATCAGACAAAGATACTACAAGTCATATGAAAAGAGCTGATGTGAAAATAGCTGTCAAGTTTCATTATCCTCAGCCACCTGCAATCTGATCTGATGACTAGTTCTACTAACAGGAGTCATTGCTTTCTATTACTATTTCATGCCCCAGGCGAGAAATCATTGTAGTTCATGATCATGTCGCAGAATGAGTCACCGTTAGCTTACAACAGTTATTATGGGTGACAGCTACATCCTTTCATGCATAGGACTTTGGCCCTAAAACCATGAGCTGCTAATGATATCAGCCATATCTCTGCTGTTCACTGCTATAAACTGCACTTCCACCCAGACACGGTAGAGGAAGGCTGCAGCAGACACTTGCTACTTGATTGTATCAGTAGTGGATTTAGCAAGTGATTTTCCCGAGTACTGCACCAGCTTTCATATGTTCTCTATCTCTCCATCACAGTTGTAGATTTGCTGTCCTCCTTGAGTGCAAATCATAGAAGCTGTCAGGCTTTTTCACCATCCCATGTCTACTTTCCTTACCTCTCGAATCACAGAATCATAGAATGGCCTGGATTGAAAAGGACCACAATGATCATCTGGTTTCAACCCCCCTGCTATGTACAGGGCTGCCAACCACCAGACCAGGCTAACCAGAGCCACATCCAGCCTGGCCTTGAATGCCTCCAGGGATGGGGCATCCACAGCCTCCTTGGGCATCTTGAGCTTCTTGTCTTCTGGGGCTAGCACAGCAGATTTTCCTGAGAAAAATGTTAGTGTTTCTAGCAAGGCAGCAACAAAGAGCACTTTGATGTACAGAACAGACAGCTCACAATAGAATCAAGCACATCTGTGTCTGAAAGCTTTTGGCTTACTCAAGAGCTGCAGCACCACCACAACAGCCTGGATGAACAAAGACTGCTCCTCAATGCAATAGCTTGACCCTTGAAATCTGCCAAATTGCAGACCAGCGAGATGCCAACTTCTTCTCCTGTTAGTAAGATTAATTAACCAAACATGATTAGACTATTTTGTGCACAGTGAGATTCAGAGATTCACTGGCCAGTGCTAACCATATGGGGGCTAGACTGGATGATCTCTCCACAGGTCCTTTCTAATCCCAATGATTTCGTGAATATGCAATTATCTGACTGTGTGATTACAATGGTGTTCTGTGGTCTCAATATTCATAAAAATGGTATTACTGTGTCCCTAAAAACAATGCACTAAAAATACTAAAACATGCATCTGTGCAAACCTCAGCACAAGTTTCTGAAATCCACTGATTTTTAAACTTCACTGTGCTGAACAGAATGCATCTTCTATGTCTGTCAAACAGCTCAATAACACTGTAGAAAATAAAGAGAAGGATGAAGGGAAGGATAAAGGAAAAATGAACTCCAAAATCCTGCAGAAGGCCTGGCTGTATTGCAAACTTTGAGAATCCTGCCTCACAATCCCTCATGCCTTTCCCAATAGAGCCTTCTACATCACATCTTTAAGAACGAACCAGCTCACTTAGATAGGATGAGGTAGTTCCAACAACCAACATCTGTATTTAGTCACAACCTCCTTGATTTGCAACACAACGCAGAGACTGGAGACACCAGCAAGGAACACAAGGCACTGTGAGTTCCGGCAGAACAAACAGCTTTGGAACAATTGATGCTGTCAGTTCAGGATTAAACAAGTTGCATGATTCTCACAGAAAAACTTCATTATGAGAGTTTCAAAAGTATAAAGATGTTTTAGGTTGAAAATATTGTTTGTTTTTGTATAAAAGCATGACAATTTATGGAAAATGGTGGTCATCTTTCATGAAGCTCAAATTTCCACTGATTCCAGAAGATGTATGCCCAGTGACCTGCACCTTGGACCCTAAAATTGAACCGCCTCTCCATGGACATTTCAAGTTGTGCAATGTTTTTACCTTCTGTCCGTGGTAAATCCTGTTAAATTGTAACATTTATAACAACTCTACAGAAATCCAGTGTCCTTCTTACAGAGAGGCTGGCAGCCCATGGCTTGGACAGGTACATTCCGCTGAGAAAAAACTGTCTGGAGAGCTGGGACCAAAGGGTGGTGGTGAATGGAGTTACGTCCTGCTGGCCACCGGTCATGAGTGGTTTTCCCTAGGGGTCAGTACTGGGGCTTCTCTTCAATATCTTTAGTGATGACTTGGATGAGGGCATCGAGTGCACCCTCAGTAAGTTTGAAGATGACACCAAGTTGGGAGGAAGTGTCAGAACAGGATGTATAGCTGGACTGCGGTGAATGGGATGAGGTTCAACAAGATCAAGTGCCAGGTCCTGCACTTCAGCCGCAACAACCCCAGGCAATGCTACAGGCTTGTGGCTGAGTGGCTGTAAGATTGTAGGGGAGAAACAGAGGTGGGGTGCTAGTTGACAGTTGGCTGATCATGAGCCAGTGTGTCCAGGTGACCAAGAAGGCCAGTGGCATCCTGGCTTGTATCAGAAACAGTGCAGCCAGCAGGAGCAGAGAGGTGATCAGCCCTCTGTACTCAGCTCTGGTGAGGCTGAAACTTGAGTACTGTGATCAGCTTTGGGCCCCGCACTGAAAGACATTGAGGCTCTGGAACGTGTCCAGAGGAGAGTAAAACTGTGAGAGGTCTGGAGCACAAGTCTTGCAGGGAATGGCTGAGGGAACCAGGATTGTTCAGTCTGAGGAAGAGGAGGCTCAGGGGGCACCTTATCACCCTCTACAGCTCCCTGAAAGGAGGTTGTGGTGAGGTGGGTGCCGGCCTCTTCTCCCATGTAACAGTGATAGGATGAGAAGGAATGGCCTGAAGTTGCACCAGGAGAGGTTCAGGTTGGATGTTAGGAAAGATTTCTTCTCCAAAAGATTGGTCAGGTGCTGGAATGGGTTGCACAGGGAGGTGGTGGAGTCACTGCCAATGGAGGTGTTCAAGAAATGTTTAGATGTTGCGCTAAGGGACATGGTTTACTGGGGAAATATTGGTGGTAGGTGGACAGTTGGACTGGGTGGTCTCGGAGGTTTTTTGAACCTTGGTGATT
The DNA here is from genome assembly GCF_019232065.1 of Centrocercus urophasianus. NCBI lineage: Eukaryota > Metazoa > Chordata > Aves > Galliformes > Phasianidae > Centrocercus > Centrocercus urophasianus. The sequence continues at coordinate 2,034,525 of NW_024884141.1, read as the reverse complement.
CCACGATTCTCTGTATTTGAAATCCACTGCATTTGGGCAAAATGTCATGAGCTTTCCAAGTACTGGTGAGATCTTCTGTCGTAATCTGTCATCCACATAATTAATTTTCTACTCTAAATGAGATAACTTCTGAAGCAATACAACATTTCTACCACTTCAAAACTGACAGGCTTTACGAAAACACATGAAACAATTTGTCAGATCTGTATTGGGCATTTTGCCAGTTCTGCTACACCTACTCCACTAACACCACATGAGCGTTTCTGACAGCAAGCCTTAAGCAATCTCTGAACAGATAAAATCAAAGGGAAGAGTAATAAATGTTATTAAACAAGAGATCGTGTAGATGCGAGATAAAGCACTGATGAATGATCACAGCTGAATGATACAATTGCAAAATGCAGATCATCACTGAGCCAAGATGGGGATCACCTGCTGGAGTCAGAACAGCATGGTAGAAAATTAAACCCTAAGACTTTCTACTTCATAAATTCCTTATATGCACATATAGTTGGGCACTCCTGCAACACTTCACTTCTCTTCTCACAAAGCACTTGTCATGCCTCTCTCCATTTTAAATAATGTCTTAACCATTGCAAACAAAGCGGCAGCACGCTGTAACGGAGCAACGAAATAGCCTTTCTTAATCCTCTTTTCAGGAAGCCACTGCCGTGTGAGAACGCATGTGAGAGAATAAAGTCCAAAAATGTAACAGTATATTCTGAAGTTTCTCTTCTGAAAGCAATTGGTCCATCAAAAACTAACCATGCATGGGGCTCTGTGGGCAGCCGAGTGGTGCATCTTGGCTTCTAAAGCGTAAGCCCTGAGTTATCAGTCACGATCAGCATAAAGTGGTATCTGTTTACCTAGTGTTTTTTTCTAAATCAATGATAAATTCATACAAATGACAGAAAAACACCCAACTGCTTGGAATAGTAAAATGTAAAAAATCTAGATATACTTTCTGCTTATTATGAGAGTAATACATAGTCTAGAATAGTGCTAAAGAAGTGGAATTCAATCAAGTAAACATTGGAGTAAAAGTTAGTGCACAACCAATTTCAAAAGCCAATTTGCAATCCCAAACATAAACCAGACCTTGCAAGTGCTTGATTTCATTACTGCTTCCCACAGACAAATACTCCCAGAAACATCCAAAGAGTGAGTAACCTTTATAGACTGTGTGGTCTACACAATTCTGTTTCCATTCAAAGGAACTGAACAAAAATAATGTAGAAATGCTTTCATGTTTCTATAATTAAGGTTGTTTTTGTGTTGGGTTGTTTTAGCATGTCAGTCATGCTTTTTCTAGAGGGATTTAGCAGCTATTTCACCTTTCTCAGCTTACAGCACTTTCTTTGGGTACAAGATAACTTTTCAGGGTATTTACAACCACAGAGTAAATATAAGTGAATATAATGAAATGTACAATTGTATCAAACCACTGAGCTTACCTAATTCTCATTCAGTTTTCCAATCTAACTTGAATGCTAATGGTAACTTTTTGTCCTGGTTTGATTATCATTCACATGAGTTATTTAATGTTCTTGCCTTATTTTTCTTTTCATTTAGCATCGTTTTCTTATCAATGTGATTTCAACTACAGTATCGTTGAACATTCCACATAAGAAGGGACCCACAAGGGTTGCCGAGCTCAGCTCTAAATTTCCTGTACTTCAAACAGTTGATTCTGGACAACCACAGCATTTGTCCAGTGCTGTTTCCATCACTGTCAAGTTACCTAATCATGTTCTTAATCTTACTTCCACCAATGCTCAACTTCTCCAGGGAATAATACTCTCAAAAACTGAAGGATGAAACTTTGCTTCACACAAAATCTGATCCTGGCAGCTTTCTTCCATTAGCTGCAGTGACCCTCATTTCTTAATTCCAGAATCTAAATTTATTTTCCTCTTTCTGACTGTATTATCAGTCTGGCCGAGACTACATTCATAAGCATTCACTCTAGCAATTAATAGACTCACAGAAAATATTCCTATGCTTTTGAGTTTCATTTCCTATCCCTACATAACTCTAATATAAGAATCTGCTTTCAATCAAATTCAACCAAGCTGTGCTTCTTAAAGAGAATCATATTCCTGCAAGATTCACTGCAAGTTGCATCTGGGGAGTGGAGAGGCCAAAACAAGCATCCGTGATGCAGGAAGAGCTTTCTGCCTTCACGTGGAAGTCATCTCCTCCCCCTGGTCTGCTGTTTTACAGTAGGATTGCTGAAAATTGTAACAGCCAACATATATATTTTATACATGTAGCCTTGACTTGAGGAAAAAAAACAGACAAAATTACTTCAAGTCAAATAACACTCTAGATAACATCCAGTGCTTGTGAATGCAACCTCAAACCTCCCCTCACACACACTCAGTACACTTCAAATGAGAAGAAAAAGACACTTCAGCATTTGTTCTACACACACTCCAACTTCATCCCATATTTTTCTAGGAACAGCTTTAAAATATATAAACTACAAAGAGTAAACTTTTCCAGTTTCTTTTTAATGCATCAGATTCAAGCAAATTCTTCTGAAATAGCCAAAATGGGCCCATGGAACTGAATTTGAGGCCCTGAAATTCTCATATGCTATGTAGGGCTTTTTCGTTGTTGTTGTAAACATTCATTCACCTCAGAAATATAAACAACTTGCCAAATTTCTATCTGTTTCAATTTTCAGATAATTACATGCATAGTATAAACACAAAAATGTATTTAACACAGAGTCCAGGAAGAAGCAGTGTCAAGGTATTCTGATAACAAATTCAAGTGTTTTATATTACATCAGTGAATTGTACTTAACCAGATTTAGAATTTACACCTTAAAGCTAGTTCTAAGTTCTAGGATTGTGTCACTGTGACAGTACTACAAACTAATGAGTTCTTCATGGTGGTTACATGTTTTGGTTCATGGATTCCTTTCCGACAATGCCAACTACTGTAGGCATCACTCCTGTTTGGGGGCACTTTTCTGGATGATTGCTGCCATATGCCTTCTATTAGAACAGAGATGCATACAAAAATGAACACATCTATTTTCCATCCCAAAGACTCCACCCCAAGTTCCTTCCAGTACCTGAAAGGGCCTAGGGGAAAACTGGGAAGAGACTTTTCAGAAGAGCATGTAGCGACACGACGAGGAGAAATACTTTTAAAATGAAAGAGGGTAGATTTAGACTAGATACTAGGAAGAAATTCTTTACTTTGAGGGTGGTGAGACACTGGAACAGGTTGCCCAGTGAGGTTGTGGACGCCTCCTCCCTGGAAGCATTCAAGGCAGGCTGGATGGCAAGATGAGAGCATCCTGGTCGAGAGGGAGGCGTTCCTGCCTATAGCAGGGGGCTGGAACTACGTGATCTTAAAGGTCCCTTCCAACCCAAACCATTCTGATTCTGTGACTCAGTGATGACTGCACAGGGTCAGGAAGAGGCTGCTGGGCTTTTGCCCTACTGAACCAAAGTGAAGCACACCGCTGTAACAAAACCACAGCCCATGACACAGCGTGGCCTCCAGCACAATTTGTGCTTCCTCCCCGTGCAACTTTGAGGAATGAAAGTGAGGAGCAAGTGGCTGTGAGTTATTCAAAACAGGATGCATTTGAAATGTAGAATTTGAAATGTACTTCAAATACAGCAGTGCAAATAAAAACTACAAAATTACTAACATCTCTAAGCATTAAATCCATATGTAAGCTGAAATTTAAATCTGGTTACTTATCCTACAAGAGTATTACAGATTTATTAAATACTAAAAAAAAACCAATACAATTTCTTAATAGTCTGTGCAGATGTGTCCTATTAGACTTCTGAGTTCACAAGTCCTTAGCTTATATTACAAATATCATTCAAGATTTCACCTTTACTGTGAGGATTTTTGTTTGCCTCTTTCTATCCCAGAGTTCATAATCACTGAAGAATTACAAAGTTTGATATTACCAAATATTCTGCAATAGATATTTGTCTTTGGAAGTTTACAGGTGTTCAAATAGTTTCAGTCCTGAAAAGCACAAGTAGCTGGAATAATATTCCAAACACAAGATTCTGTGCCATGTGCCATCTTGAAAGCTGCTGTATTCAGAAATAGTGGTGAAAATTGTATTTATTACATACTTGTATTTGTTTTCATGCTGGTAAAATTAAAAAGAATCCCAGAATAAGACGAAATTCTGATAAGCACTGAGACAGGAAGGGAACGGATTGAAAGATGTAGAAATAACATTCTCATAACTGAAATAAAGAGAAGGGTTCTCCCACTACTGCAGCAGAATTACTTTGAGCTAGACTGACTTCTTTAGCAACTGCAAGAAATTGTAGCATGCTCAGATTTACCACGAGTCACTTGCAAGGACCTCTCGTGGTTTCAGCAAGTGGGTGAGTTGACAATAGGCATATGGAAAGGGAGATTACCTCAAATCAATGCTGAAAGCATGTGCTATCATCATATAAGTGAAACTGACAGTTCCTTTCCCTAAAATATCACTGGAGGAGAAAAACACAAGCAGACTGGAAACCCGGTGTTCCTAACAAATACTTTTCGCCAACCATCGTACAAAGATATGTTAAGTTATAAAAAGCTACAGCTTGCTAAGCTTTCATTTATGCCCTGCCTGTTTGCATGTATAAAGGTAAAATATACACAGTGTGTGAGGGTCAAAGAATCCCAGAGAGTCAGGCCTTTTCTGTGCAAAATGTCATACACTCATGGGAAAGAAGCCTTACTTAAACTCTTGGACGCTCCTCAGGAATGTATTTCCGTGACTCAGAAATAACCCCACAGTGTCAGCCACCATCATTTATAACAGAGCTGCTTAATCTCCATTTTCAGTACAAAATTTCAATCATCCATAAAAATTGTACCTAATGATAACCATTAAAAAGTATAATTGGATGCACACATACATGTCATACAACACATACATGCAAGGACAGATTGCACTTCACCTTTTTGTTACAAGCAACTCCTGCAAAAACTGCTCTGTTTACTACACTTCTTGGGATTGACACATGCTCTAGGAGCACACACAGAATGAAAATATGCAACGAGCACTGAACATCACATGCATTTTCACCACAGAGAAAAGCGTGTCAGCAGTCAGCACACCACAGCCAATCAACACCTGAGAGTGCACAGCAGCATCTGAGCAGAGTCAGCTCAAATACTGGCCCTCTCAGACCATGCAAGCAGTTATTTACATACATTTATACATGGTGGAAAAGTACTTTTTATTCTTACATTACTAATATATATCATTTGAACTAGAGAAGAAAACAAACAAACAAAGATTTAGGTTTGATTACTGTTTTTTTTTAATTATTTGTACTATGTTCCCAAGTTCCAAAAGCATTCTGAAAGCCAGTGACAAGAAAAATATATGCCTAAATCAGAAAATTGGACCATTTTTGCCTGGAAAAATAATCGTCTAAGATAATCTGACCTCTTCTTAATTAAATTTAGGTTCCCTCCTAATGTTTTAAGTAAACAATTTCTAATTATAACTTCTGTTTTCTACTTCACTGTTTAAAAATCCACCACACCATGAACTTCTATTATCTATCTACTTCAAGAACTTCTATTATCAGACATCAGCAAGTCAGATAATCCTTTCAAGAACAGCTTACATTTTGATTTCTTGCACTGTGGCCAAAGACCAAGTTGATCACCTTCAGAGGTCTTTTCCAACCCCAACTGTTGTCATTCTTTCACCTCTCACAACAGACCACCCTTCAGGGCGGATCTGCTTAAGCCCAGTGCCCCATACCTGAGTCTCTTCAGCTGTTTGTGCAGCTGTGTGATGAACATATCCAGGGGACTGATCTGCCTGAAAAATTACCCAGCACAAACAGTTATTCTTCAGCCTCAACAATTTCCTGGGTCATGTGCCCAAGCCCACGGCTGCTCAGAGTGGCAGGAACACAATGGAGCTGAGCAAATATGGGCTCAAAGAAACTGGGCTTCCTCTCTGAAAGCCACGCAGCACTTCCAGAGTCCTACTACAAATGTGTGGTTTTTTAATGTATGTCCACTTGCATAACACATACAGTGGTATTTTGCTGTTTACTAATTGAAATTAATCTATTTAAAATTTTTTGTTATCATTTATTTTTAAGCATAAGCCCTTGCATACTTGCAACTTCGAGGGCACGGGTTAGTAGGCATGGTGATGGCCAGAACAGAGTATCTTAGAGTCTTTTGCAGCTGTAATGATTCCCTCATCCTCCATGGCACCATCTAACATCACTATTTCTGCAGCTACCCATTGCTTTGGCAGAGTTTTCAGTAGCATCACAAACCACACATGCTTCCTCGCACGTAACAGCCTCTCAAGACCGTGAGGAGGGGGAAATAGCACAGGGAGTTAAGGAGATGCCTCTCACATTTCCTGAGATAGCCACCTCCGTAATGCACAGCTGACACGAGCTGTCATCATAAGACACAACCAACTCCTCAGAGTAGCAAGGGCTCTTAACAGCTAACATTTTATTATAACCACACTGGGAAAGACATGCAACCAGAATTGCTCAGAAAGGGGTGGAAGCAGACAGTACTCTATATGATGAACAAAACAGTGCGTGCTGCAATGGGATTACTTTTCAGTGAAGTTTCCTAAGCTGCCATGGGCACTTGAGCTCTTCAGGGAAGGAAAGGACTTCACGGGTCCTTCAAAGAGCTCCTCATTTGGTCCTTTTAACTTTAACATTTGGTCCTCTAATCTCATGTGGAAAGTAGGAGGGAAGAGGAGATGCTGATCACAAGCTGAGATGCACTATTTTAAGCCATTTGAGATGTATTCGCAGTGCCTTTCTGTAAGGTTTTATTAAGCTTTAAGATTCTTAGAACTGATAAAGAGAAGCTCAATCTGATACAGAAACTGGAGGAAGCAATGGTGTTTTACTGAAATACTTAATGATATCTTTTTAAAATAGATCACACAGCAAAAGCTCACATACTAGGGAACATGCAATTCTCTCACATTACACAACACCATTACAATCTTGTTAGATAAATCGTTTACACTGACTACATTCCCCTCTTTCCCAGCAGTTTTAAAGTTGCCTCGTGTGTTTTACTAAGTATCATTCAAAAAGTAGAGGATCCACCACCCACTTCTTCACATTATAGGTTCAAGAAGAAGCCTTGGCACTCATAGAGAATGCCGCAGAGAAGACAGGACAATCTTCCTTCCCTCTGTTACTGTTGTTCTTAGCACAGAAATAATACTACTGAATCAGTAAAAGCAAGTGAAACAGGGCTAATATCATTATAGGATTATGGCTTTGGGAGATTAGGTTGAAAAACTCTCTTAAATGTTTAAAGGCTGGTACAGAACTTAACAGATATTTGAGCCTTGGGCCAATACTCCATGGCACAGAACCACAGTGGCCAGGGTCAGAAGGGACCTCAAGGATCATGAATCTCCAACCCCCCTGCCACACGCAGGGCCACCAACCTCCACATTTAACACCAGACCAGGCTGCCAGGGCCCCATCCAACCTGGCCTTGAACACCTCCAGGGACGGGGCATCCACAGCCTCTCTGAGCAGCTGTTCCAGCACCTCATCACTCTCATAGTAAAGAACTTCCTCCTGACATCCAAACTAAATCTTTCCTCCCTCAATTTCCCCTTGTCCTGCAGTTATCAACCCTTTCAAAGAGTTGATTCCCCTCCTGTTTGTAGGCTCCCTTTAGGTACTGAAAGGCTGCAATGAGGTCACCCTGCAGCCTTCTTTACTCCAGGCTGAACAAGCCCATCTCCCTCAGCCTGTCTTCATAGGGGAGGTGCTCCAGTCCCCTGATCATCTTTGTGGCTCTCCTCTGGACCCTCTCCAGCAGCTCTCTGTCTTTCTTGCACTGGGGCTCCAGACCTGGATACAGTACTCCAGATGGGGCCTCACAAAGGCAGAGTAGAGAGGCACAGTACCACAGGAATATCCCAGTTCATACAGGACAGAATTCAACATACAGAGCAGAAAATCTAGCTGTAGGTGTCCCTGTTCACTGCAGGGAGTCAGACTGGATGATCTTTGAAGATCTCTTCCAATTAAACAATTCTGTGAGGACTCTATGATGATTTTATGAAAATCATCACAATTTCCTTCAGATCAAACAGGGGCTTCTCTTCTTTCCATGAGCTACCACCAGAAGGCCCATCCCAGCTCTCAGATGCCATCTGTCGCAGTACACAGCCCCACTGGTCGCTGTGCCCAAAAGGGTCTTCTAACAGGAAAAGGTTGGGATGAGAATGAGATTTTCCCAGTCTATCAACTGTTCCTGGTCTGTTTCTTGGTAATTGTAAGGTACCATGGTACCACTGTACTGGAAAGCATAGTGATTTTGTAACTTTTAAAAAATATAAATGATGATAGGTTCAAAGAATATCAAATTCCGTGCAAAACAGCTCAAAAAGACCTGCAACCTTGTTAAAGAAAGTTCACGTCAACTTAAAAGCTCAAAGCTATAAACTGGATAGAAAAACCCTGAGCAATTAATTTACACAAACTATTCTAACGTAGGAAAATTGGACGAGTATTGTGGAACTTAATTACAAGCTGATTTGCTAAAATAGCTCCGTACTCCATTGATATAACTGTTGACAGCACACACTTGCAAGAGTATGGTGTTGTCCCCAAAAAATTATCTACTGGGAACATGAAAAAGTGATTATGGGCAGATTAGCTGCATTTGTAGCTGCCCATACAATCAATCATGCAGCTGAATTTAATGAGCTCTTGACATTGCTGCAGTGTCTCCAAGGTTAGAGTGCAGTTGTTGCAAACCTCTGACCACATTTCAGGAACGTACCCAGAAATTTCAATTTTCTCTAGTGTTACACCACAGCCATTTCACAAACTCTTCTAAAAGCTAATCTTCTTTCTAATTATTATTTCTATCTATAAATCTGAATTTTATTAAAGTCTCCCTTATGAGGATAGGCTGAGAGAGCTGAGGCTGTTCAGCCCAGAGAAGAGAAGGGTCTGAGAAGACCTGAGAGCGGCCTTTCAGTGTCTAAAGGGGGACCACAAGAAAGAAGTGGACAGGTTCTTTAGCAGGGTCTGTTGTGACAGGTCAAGGGAAAACAGTTTCCAACTAAAAGAACATAATGCAAAATAATATAAAATACTGTACAAAGGGAATTCATCTCTTATAACATAAGCCATTCATCGCTGAATTAGTCCCAAATATCTCCAGAGTGCTGATCTCTCAAGGTAAGGTACATCACAGATCTGAGCATTTCATAGATCTGATGTGCTTAGTTGATAGCAAAGAATGAACAACCTCCAGATAAGCACAATTAGTCTAAAAAGACCTCTTAGGGGAATAAGAAAAACTGAAGAAAAGTACATCCTGAATTCACACGGTACTCTGAATGTTGTGAAATGCTTTGATTCAACACACGCATCTCCAAACACAACACCAAAAAGCTCAGCTGATTTCTGATCAAGCAGCATGTAACAGCTTTTTTAGTTACAGGATAAGAACCTTGAAAGAAGCGCAGCGATAGGTGAAATACACCTGATATATAGAGCTGATCAGAAGACATTTGCTAGATTAAAATGATTCCAGTTTTCCAAATCTCCACTGTGCATTTCCGAATTTCCTGAAGTGAGGTGTCTGTACAGAAAGTACTGAGAGCATTCTATAGGGTGGCTACCCTGCTCAGACAAAAATGTGCAGTTTTGATGTTATATCCAACAGCATAAACAAGCTATAAGAAGTTCTAACCGCATTCTACTAAGCTCCAGTCTTCCCACTGCAAGTTTCTAAGAGAACTGTCTTTCCTCTGCTCTTCTACAGTAAAAGAATGGTTTCTTGTAAAGCCCAGGTTTAGCATTTTATCGTTAATGATGAAAATAAGAACTAAAGAAAATGTCCCAGCTCACTAAGCAGTCATAACAAATGGGTTAACAAATTCAAGTCCAGACAAATTTAAACAAAAGGTAGACATTCCTTCCTCAAAATGGCAGCAACATAATGAAACTGCTTTATCACCAGGAGTTCTTTTTAAAAAGTCAGCAGCTTTTGCATAATTCTATTTCTGGTCTGCTTCCTCCACAGTCTCAAAAAGCTTTCCTGTGACAGAGCTGAAGAGCACATCCCACTCTGTAAAATGCCAGCGTTCATGAAATCAGGGCATCAGTCACATCCAGAAGGTGTAGCTGTCTTTCTTCACAATAAGGCACACAAGAATAAATCAATGAGCAACAACAACAAAACACACAAAACCTTGTTTATTTGCTAATATACATTAATAAAAAATAACGAATTTTGTTATTCTATGTTTAAAGGATTAGCTTTGGAAAAACTCCTGAAATCTTTGAGTAATATGTTTTACCATACTTTCCAGAGGTTTGGGGGATTTTAGTCATTTCTCTGAAATCCAAGAAAGTAACAATTTTTATTTTTCATTTTTATTTTGTTTCCATTCCAGCTACCGCAATGAGCCCACTGATGTCAGGCACCACGGTTTGCAAAGGGCTATCACAGGAAATCCAAAAGCTCTTTATTTTCCATCAGCCAATAACAGACAGCACAATGTGAGCACAATCCTATGATCTTACAGTTTGGAACTGACTTTATAAAAAGCCAGAGGAGAGAGTATTGTGATTTGTGTTGTTTCCATTTTCTTTTTCAGTATATCCTGATAGCCTTCCATCACTGATGCAAGTATAATCACAAGTAATGTTATTGCAACCTTATGCTTCATAAGCATTGTAGGATGTATGGATGCCCCATCTCTGGAGGTGCTCAAGGCCAGCTGGATGGCCTGGGCAGCCTGAGCTGGTGGGTGGCAGCCAACCCACGGTGGGAGGCTGGAACTGGATGGGCTTTGAGGTCCATACCAATCTATGACATTCTATGATCCTATGATTCTATGTTACAGATAATCTCACAGTTTCCTAATTTCTAAATTCTATTTTCCTACAGGGTCAATTCTTCTTTTTGAAACCCCTTTCCAACATGGGTTCTCAGCAGCCGTTAATGACCAAAATTATCCCTCAGTAGAACCAATTTCCTTTTCACGCCATCCCAGTTCAGGTAGTGGCTAAACAGAAACAGCTTTGTTAACCTACACCCATTAAGAAAACCAAACTAAAACACATGTAAAACACGAAAAGGGCAACATCTGAGGGAGAATATCCCCAGGTAGGCTCCTGCTCCAGGAAGTGTTTGAAAAATGGGAAACAAAAGGAGGTCAGGAGCAGGAGAATATTCAGAAATGCCTAAAGATGCACCCAACTCTGTACAGCAATGCAATTGCTCACAAATCAGCGGCCTCTGGATTAAATGCAGGAAACAGGAAACACCATGTGACCCCCTCCTATTTGTCATTATTTGCACCACTGTCGCTATTTGCGAGGTATGGTTGACCTCACATGGACCTGAATGTTCACGGACCACAGGGAATCATTACCAAACCGAAAACAACTGGGACAAAAGCAGAACAGAGCCCAGCAGCAGGCAGCACATGGCCCACTCTCACCAAAACTCAGACAAAGCTCAGATTACACAAAGTCAAGCAAGTATACACCAGAGTAAAGCACAGACAGATATTTTCAGCTATCAAATTACAGAGAAAACCCTGCAGAAATACAACGCTGCTCTACCCAGAGTATTACTCTGGGCAACACTTTAACAGATTAGTCATGTTACAGATTTTTGGCTGAAAATTTGGAAATAAATATAATGCTTTGGGTGAATAAGAATGAGCCATTGTGCTCACAAAGTCTCACCTTAATAAATATCTTGCAAATAATACTTTAAGATTTTTATTTGTATATTGCACCTTGAGTACTGTGTTCCCCTCACTACAAGACATTGAATGTCCTGTGAACGGCAGCGGAGCTGTGAGGGGTCTGAAGCACAAGTGTTATGGGAAGCAACTGAAGGAACTGGGATTGTTTAGTCTGGAGAAGAGGAGGCTCAGGGGATACTTTACCACTCTCTACAGATCACTGAAAGAAGGCTGTGATGAGGGGAAGTCAGCCTGTTCTCCCAGATAACAGTGATAGGACAAGAGTGGCCTTGAGTTGCGCCCAAGGAGATTCAGGTTGGATATTAGGAACAATTTCTTCTCAGAAAGAGTGGTGAGGCATTGGCACAGACTGCCCAGGGTGGTGGTTGAGTCACTGTCCCTGGAGGTGTTCAAAATCACACACAGAATCACACAGAATCACCCAGGTTGGAAGGGCCCTCAAGGATCATGTAGTTCCAACCCCCCTGCCTAGCAGGGCCACCAAACACACACATTCAGATCAGGTTGCCCAGGACCCCGTCCAACCTGGTCTTGAACACATCCAAGGATGGGGCATCCACAACCTCCCTGGGCAGCCCGTTCCAGGGCCTAACCACTCTCCTTGTAAAGAACTTCCCCCTAACATCCAACCTAAATCTTCCCTCCTTCAACTTGGATCCATTTCCCCTAGTCCTGCTGTTGTCAGCCCTTTTGAAGAGTTTACTCCCCTCCTGGGTGTAGGTTCCCTTCAGGTATTGATAGGCTTCAATGAGGTCACCCCGCAGCCTTCTCTTCTCCAGGCTGAACAAGCCCAACTCCCTCAGCCTGTCCTCATAGGGGAGGTGCTCCAGCCCCCATGGAGCACCTGATCATCTTAGTCGCCCTCCTCTGGACCCTTTCCAAAATCTCAATGTCTTTCTTGTACTGAGGGCTCCACACCTGGACACAGGACTCCAGATGGGGCCTCACAAGAGCCGAGTAGAGAGGGACAATCACCTCCCTGTCCCTGCTGACCACCCCTCTCCTGATGGAGCCCAGGATCCCATTTGCCTTTCGAGCTGCCAGAGCGCACTGCTGGCTCATGTTCAGTCTCTCGTCCATCAGGAACCCCAGGTCCTTCTCTGCCGAGCTGCTCTCAAGGACCACTCCTCCCAGCCTGTACGGGTGCCTGGGGTTCTTCCGGCCCAAATGCAAAACCTTGCACTTTGCCGTGTTGAACCTCATTAGGTTCACCTGAGCCCAGCTTTCCAGCCTGTCGAGGTCCCTCTGAATGGCATCCCTTCCTTCCACCGTATCAACCGCACCACTCAGCTTGGTGTCGTCAGCAAACTTGCTGAGGGTGCACTCAATTCCCTCATTGATGTCATTAATAAAGATGTTAAAGAGCACCAGTCCCAAGACAGACCCTTGGGGGACACCACTTGTTACCGGCCTCCACCTGGACATGGAGCCATTGACCACCACCCTCTGTCTGCGGCCTTTCAACCAATTGCTTATCCATCGGGTCATCCACTCGTCAAATCCACTTCCCTCCAATTTGGAGATGAGGATGTGATGAGGGACCGTGTCAAAAGCCTTGCTCAGGTCCAGGTAAATGACATCAGTCGCCTTCCCTTCGTCCACCAACGCCGTCACTCCATCATAGAAGGCCACAAGATTAGTTAGGCATGACCTTCCTTTGGTGAAGCTGTGATGGCTGTCTCGGATCACATGCTCATTCTTTATGTGATCGAGCATTTCATACCATATCAAAATGCCATACCACCACCATCTGCTCCTGATGTGGGCCAACATTATAAAATAAGAAGCATTACGTTCGGTGCATCGTATCACCATTCATACATCGGTGCATTTTCTAACATCAAAACTCCACTCCTTTGAGCACGCTGCGATACCTTCAGCCCAACCACTGTAATTTTCCCTTTTCACTGTCGTAATGACAAAGCTCTGAAGCAGAGGCAGCCAGCAGGGAAAACACAGCGAGTTTAGAACACACCTCTGCACAGCGAGTCATGTCTGCTGCACTCACTCATCCCTTGTTCGTTCCCTGTAATTAAGCTGTTTGGACAAGGTCTGTCCCACATGAGACAAGTTCATAAAGACTCAGCGCAAATTATCAACTATAGTGATTAACACCATAATTCTTTTTTTTTTTCTGCCAATATATAACCTTCTTCCCCATGTTCGTTCCCCATTGCTTGCCACACAACAAAAGCAACTGTGGAATTATGATATTCAGCTCTGGAAGAAAGTAAAATTAATGATCATCTTATTTCCACATCTCTTAAAAAAAACCAAGCAGACAGGTGCACAGAAAGCAACTATTCATCAGGTGGGATGAATTGCATGGAAGTTGGCTGAAAGCAGCACAGCTTTTGTAAAGTGGACAGCACTGGGGGAGGCAGTGGCAGAAGGTTGGCAGGGGGAGAGAAAAGGAGCTTGGTCCTGCTGGGGACTGCAAGGGAGGGTGGCTTTGGTGGGGTTTGGACTCTGTACAAATCAGCTGCTCCCTAGCCTGAGAGGGGTGTGAGAGCTGTGCTTCCTGAAAGTAAAAGAAATAAGGAAATGCTGGTGGAGACTATACGCAAAAGTTCAGCATGGTGAGTTACTTTAAGAATAAATGCAAGAAATCTAGGGAAGAAAAATATGAAAGGCAGGCAATTTCAGTTTAATTAATTAATAATAAAAAAAAAAAAAAAAAAAAAAAAAAAAAACCACATTGGAAAGAAACTCAGAGTACAACTTTAAGGAAAAACATTGCACTTACTAAAGCTGCCCTAAACACTCTAAATTGCAGCCAGTATGATCACAGAGGAGTCAAAGAAAGGACCTGTTAGATCCAAAGAAAATGTCTGAATGGCTTATTTACAATGAAGTAAAACACAGGTTACCTGAGGAAGAATAATTCACTAGTAGGACTGACAAAAAAAAAATGGCAGGAACAGTTTTACCAGTTCCATTATCAGCGGAGCTGGTTGACTCTAGGCTAATCATCAGTCTGCTCACTGATACTTATGAGTAATTAAACCTGTCAGGACAAGGAAGAAGAATAAATTAGTATACCATTAAAGGGCCTTTTCAACCCTAATTACAAGCTGCCTTGCTTTTGTGAAAAAACGGTGTTAGGGACTTTCTGCTGCTTCCTTTGTGTTAAAGAGGCTTAGCTGACATTGCATAGATCAGAAACTTCAGTGAGCCTTGTACAGGGTCCTTAACTTACTGTCCATGCACAAATATCAGCACATCAAAGCAATTCTCAGATTGCTTCCAGAGCTAGATGAGGCTCTGGGCAGCCTGGTCTGATGGTTGATGACTGTGCCTGTGGCAGGGGAGTTGAAAATAGATGATTTTTGATGTCCTTTTCAACCCAGGCCATTCTATGACTCTATTACATGGTTCCGGCAGTGCTTTGTGCTATTTGAACACTTTCTGCACTACCAGGGCCATGAAATGCTTCTTCCAACGTTGATCAACTCTGTAGCCTATAACCAATGGAGAAGCATATTTGAAAACCCTGTCTGCTAGGAAAAACACAGACCATCGTCACCAGTTTGTTTCTTAAACCACAGATCAAACTCAGCACACAGATATAGCGTAATAAAGCAGAACGAGGGCTTGATGCTTACAGATTTAATTCCTCTATGAACCTATCTCGAGTGCCCTCTGCCTTATCACATAAATAAAACAAAGATACAAAATTGCCAGGATGAAGCAACATTTTAATTAAAATAACAAAAAATAAAAATTAAATTAAATTAAATTAAACTAAAATAATAAAATGCTTCCTCCGAAATCCTTCAGAATTTGTTACCCACTGGTTTGTTTTGAAATCCTTTTTAATGGGACAGTTCTGAGACAAAAACTAAGAGACTTGTCAGTCCTTACCTGTAATAAACATTGAATCTAGCACAGACTTTTTTCTTTCAGTTAAAAAATGTTCGCATTGGAAAGCTGGCAATCACTAAAGCAACAGCCTTAAGCAGCCGGATACAAACTCTCAGATATTACAGAGAGGCTGTAACCTTCCCTATTCTGTTAATAAAAAAAGAATCCACCACCCCACCACCGCCACCAAAAACCCTAAAACCCAAAAAAGAAAGAGATGAACAGATATATAAAATAAAATCCTTAGATCTTTCCTGTGTCTTGAAGATGGCACCATTTTTATCAGCTTCTTAGCTCACCTGAGCAGAAACTGCTTCAGAGTAGTGGAAGACATTGCAAATCAGTCTTATCTTCAAAGGTGGTGGTGGGAAAACCCAAAGGAATTTCAACCCTCTGAGATATCAACAAAGAATTTAATTAGGAGGTGATTTACTGCAGTATTTTGATACTATAATCTGTAAGCCTGCAGTGGAGGAATAGGTCAAAGAGAAATTCCTGCAACTCTGCTTCATTAGTGTATCTCCAGATGTTTCATACACATAGTTTTCAAACGTTTAGTATAATGCCAGATAAGAATGCCAGGAAAAGAAAAAAATCGTATTAAATTTTTTAAGTTATCTCAAATAAAATTTATTAATATTCCTGGAGTGATTTAATATAGAAAAATTTGAGCTCTCGTCTATACTTAGAAAATGATGGAATTGGGTATTCCAGCAATAAGAGCAGCTTTGTCTAATTTTAGGCCTCCTAAAAACCTTGCTTAGGAAAACGCTGAGCACTAGAGCATGGGAGACATTCTAACCTAGTCTTAATTGTGCCAGGGGACATTCAGGTTGAATATTAGAAAAAAAATCTTCTCAGAAAGTGTGGTGAGGCATTGGTACAGGCTGCCCAGGGAGGTGGTGGAGTCACCAACCCTGGAGGTGTTCATGAACTGTGGAGATGTGGCACTGAGGGATGTGGTCAGCAGGCATGGTGGGAATGGATTGATGGTTGGAGTAGCTGATCTTAGTAGTCTTTTTTACCTTTAATAATTCTGTGATTCTAACAACAGCCAGCACTGAAATTATGTGGTAACTTTGTCTTGGAGGACCTTGCGAAAACCCTCTTGCAATACTGGAGAAAATAAAAGAAGATAGTGACGAGACACAAGAACACACAGGTCCTTGAGCCAGTATAGCAAGGGAAGGAGGGGACTTCAAGGTTGCAAGTCTATGCAACCACCTAACAGACAGACAGCAGTTCATCACATAGAGGGGTACAAGCACAGGTTTTTGCATAGACACTTGAAACATAAAAAACACAGCAGGACTAAACTTAGAAAACTTAGAAATATCCTATTCTATGGGTCACCATGAAAAGAAGGGCAGTAACGTGGCATCTCTGAAGTGACGATGGTATGGTGTGAGCAGAATAAGGACACTGGGTAAGAAGGCATTAAGACTTGTTAAAAATATGCAAAAGCAGGGGTTATGTTGGGATGAAACTCTGATCAGTTTGGCAAGGACAGCAAAGGTGAGATGTCAGCATCTGCTGGACGGACAGACAGTAGGAAGCATACAGACACAGCCGGTACCATGAGAAGGACCAAGTGGCACTGGATCGATTCCGAACCATTTTGCCCAGCTTTTCTAAAATTCCCCATAGCTTTCAAATGCACAAAGTGTTCTTTCCGCTTCTGACAAAAAAGCACAGCATTTAAGCATCCAACAGCTGTAGCTTCTCATTCCGGGAGTGTTTCACCAGCATCTGTAACATAATCTCAAATCATCATTTTGTTTGCACAAAAATGCCTTGGTGAGCGACTGAGGGAGGACCCGTCTCTCAGCCAGTCATCTGTCACTGCTGTCACTGTGTCTGCTGTGAAACAGCAATTCAGGGTCAGCTGCAGTGAAATCTCACACTGCTATTTTATATATGTGGGCAAAACCTAAACATTAGTTATCAGAGGCAATAAAAATAATTTTCTCTTTATTGTATCTTAGAGTAAATGACCTCTGTTGCTACATTAGTGGATCAGTGGCGTATAAACAGTTAATATACTGTTAGGAAAGTACTAATGAGTGGCACACTACAGTATCATGCAGTTAGTCTGAAAACTTAATGAAATTAATAGTCCCACCAAGCTAGTGAAAACAATTTACCACAGTGGTATACTTAGTCTTTTGTGTTAACAGTTCCATTACTTATAACAATATTTCCCACATCACTGTCATAATATACTCAAAATATTTTGTTAAATTCTCTTTTACCATATGCACATACCCAAACTGAAATAACTTACATTGTTGAATTATTAGTGTACCAAAATGAAAAAATGCTCATTTATGAAAGTCTTATGAATAAAGATAACTGTTGGAAAGTCATATTTGCAAAATACGTAGTTAATATCTCACATTCAAACTATTACTTGATAACCAGCATTTGTACCAGGGCACAGTATTTATCAGCTGCTGCTTCAAGTGGCTCTTCTCTATTTGAGATAAAGAAGAAGAGAATGAGTTTCAAGACTTTGAATGGATATCAACAACGTGGAAACAAATATCAGTCAACCTTTCTTTTACACATCATCATCATTATCACTCAGATAAACAATGAAGGACACTTTCTTTAATTCTAAACAAATGATTCCAAGCTCAGATTTGATTGTACAAAAAAGTTGCAGTCGAAATATTCTGAGTTTTAGCAACAGAAAGAGTTTTTTCCTCAGAAATATGTTAGTAAACATGTGCATGCTTCCAAACTTCTGGAATTCAGAACATTTTTCTCATGATGTTCCAAACCTTCTGGAAAATTGTACCCATGAGTGTTTCTCTTGCACTCAACCCTTCTGAAATAAAACTGAGTTCAAGGCCATGCAGATGACACAAGGAACAATTTATCTACGTTTTTCTCGCAAATTTACACAAAGTCCAATCAGTTGTAATGAAATCCACAGGAGAGGAGTACATTGTGTACAAAATACGGTCATTGAGAAAGAAGGATTTCCACATCTGCCTCCGGACAGTTCCGTTCTGCACACTGACAACGACACAGCTCCGATGAAGGAAAGAGAATTCAGAGGAGTAACTTAAAAATGACTGCTGAACTCTTCTTACAGAGAAATGAAATCCAACAAATACATAGCGGCCAATGTACCACTCTCACAAAATTATAAAAATAGAGGGAAAGTTTTTAAACAAAACAATTCATCTCTACATGTACGAAATACATTTTGGTGATGCATGCAAGGAGAGATCAGTGCTATTAGCAGTTTCCCAATAAAACTGCAGACAGTACAGAGTCGTCTTCTACAGACTAAAGCTTAGCTTCCAAACTTCAGTGAAATTCAAGAAGTAGGCAGA
Source organism: Centrocercus urophasianus (assembly GCF_019232065.1). Classification (NCBI taxonomy): domain Eukaryota; kingdom Metazoa; phylum Chordata; class Aves; order Galliformes; family Phasianidae; genus Centrocercus; species Centrocercus urophasianus. Next base: position 2,015,556 of record NW_024884141.1, on the reverse strand, counting down.
GTGCAGTGATTTCTCTAACACCCCAACAATGTCATCAGTCACAAAATTTGGAGGGTCATATTTACAGGGCAGCCCAAGCATTACCCTGCTATCACTGGATGGCTGAAGAAAACAGGCATTGGGCATTTTTTTATCAATTGAAGTATTAATGGCAACATATTTAGCCATTGGGACCTATGTCCAACGCAACCCAAAGAGCATGAGACCACTCGAGTCATCAAGATCAATTAATGCGCTCATGATAGGAATTAAATAAAGCTATTGCATAATCTAATGCAAAACAATCAGTGACATGTTGCCTTCACTGCTGACCATGACACTGATGAAAAGACCAGAAGTCTACTTTTCACTCTCACTCCTATGACTAAATTACTAGCCAAGTCACATATGGAGATGTTAATACGATATTTTTTCTCAAGTTTATTTAGGTAGTTAACTGGAACGGGAATTATCCCTTATTAAGTTCATGTGGTTCCTGACGCATGTAGCTGGTGCAACTGTAATTCAATTCCCTAAGTCCACGTCTTGAATTACTTTGTGACACAATGGTTTTCGCCAAAGATTGCAGCCTCACTGATGAGAGGAGGTGAATCCAGACTGCAAAGCAAAGAAGACTTACTATCAAGGGGCACCGGCTTCATTTGGTTTAGCGAACTTCAGCCTCAACATTTCCAAGCGAGAGCAATATGCAATGGAAAACAGGTTTAGAAAGGAACCAACTAATGGTACTACAAGCCAATCTATAAAATTGACCACTGGAAGCTGTATTTATGAATTTAAGGAGAAACTTCAGTGCTATTTTTTTTAATAGCTGTTTACTTCCCCCCCAAAAATGCTCCTTCATTATGAGAAATACCCAGACACATCAACTTCATTTCTAGAGATGGCAAATATAAGCCTAAAGTTGTTCTTATTCCAAGTCTTTAAAATAAAAAAACTCAAAGAAGTGCAGACCTCAATTATTATTTCCTGCCCAGTAAAAAGTTAAGTCACTCATTTCATTAAATACTGTTGAAATCAAGGGGACATATACACACACTTAAATTCACTCCCTACTGAGTAAAGCATGTGCTAATGTGCCTTTGAGATTTAGTGTCTCATGCTGCACGCTCTTGCAAATATTTAGGCATGTCCTTAAATATGTTACCATTAATACTTCAATTGATAAAAAAATGCCCAGTGCTGCTAGCAGGAGTCAGACTTTGAGCGCTACCGAGGAGGTGACTATACTGAAAGAATTACAACTATAATATGACTGCTATTTGTAAATGAAAAAATTCTCATAAAGTCGTACATGAAGTTTATCTACATGAAGAGATAAGAGTGAAGGAGTAAAAATCTTGTAGGGGAGAATAAAACACAGAAGTAAATCAAATTACTGTCATGGATTGCAAACAGAAAAGTCAAATTTCTCTGCTTAGCTCCCACATTTTTTTAAGAACTCACTGACTTCAACAGGGTATGTAAATAAACAGCGACACAGTGTTTGTATTTTAAATTCTACATAATTAACCAACAGTCCTTCTCTTTGCTGCAATCAGAACCTCCATATAGGAAAATATAAGCCAATTGATGCCATATGGCCCTCCAAATTGTTATTCCAGATGTATTCCTTGGAGTCATAGAATTGAAGTTCCTGTTTCCTTTAAATAACACATTCCTAATAACTCAGATTTTAAGTATAAAGTCATTTGTTAATATGATTTATTTCATATTCAATTCCTTCATAGTTTTTCTGGTCACCTTAGTGCAAATTCAAGAAACTGTTTAACTATGAGATATTAAACCTTGGAGAAGAACAAATGCACTTAGCTTTAGCTTTTGGCCTGAGATTCCTGTGTCTAGCATGGTGACCTTACAAGTGCAGGCATCTGAGAACTATTTTTTATTAGCACAGAAGAGCTTTCATTTACTCACAACGCTTGTTTTTAAGAATCTGCATTTTCACTACCTTTGTCTTTGCCTTTAGCCTGTAGCAAAGAAACAAAAACACAAAATGCACAATTCTGTGGTAATATTCGCTTAATTGGAGGTTAGCACGGCTAAGTACCGCTACCAGAAACTCAGAAACAGTGATGGGAGTTTGAGCAATTGCTTTCCTACATTGCCCTGCCAACAACCTCAACTTTGTTGAGCCATTTTCTCTAAGGGCTAGAAGTAATTAAGTTTCATTGCTAAATCACTCCTGAGCCTGTCTTGAGCAGAAAAATCACTTATGTTTAATTGCATGCGGTGATGTGGTGAGCAGTCTGTTAGGCAGACTGCAGATAGAAGTTCATTTTCCGCAGCTCTGCAGGGTGCTTAAAAATGAAAGGTCATTATTTTACTCAGGTAGTCACTAGTATAATACATATTTCCTACAGAAAACAGTACTGCTTAAAAATACTCATTACTGGAGTTTGTTTTATACACTAAATGTTCGTACTGAATATTCATCGAGTTTAAAAAGATGAATTTCTGAAATCTAGAAACAACTGAACTGAATATTAATTCTGCTATTATAAACAACTATTTAATATTTAATATAATTTAATCAAGTGTGTTGCATGTAGTTAAAAAACAAGTGTATACATTTTTCAATATATGAAGATGCACGTTCAATAGACACTTGTATAATCATACACACACACACCTGAATGCATGCACATGTCCCTGGGAATGCTCCCCACGACCTTAAGGAACCGCGCACACTGTTTGTTAAACAGAACCACATATTTTTCACCTGATTCCATCATGAAAGAATTAGTTTCCATAAAATTGTAACTGACGGGAACAGATTGGTTTCATGGTTCAGAGCGGGAGGATTGTTCCAGCAGTCCAAGCATGCTAACCTTCCTGCTGCTGCCAGGCCAGACCTGCTGCTAGTCCAGCTACCCCACACTAAGCTGCTAGTCAAGAAAAACAGTATTTTTTTGTTGTTGTTCATAGAAGAAAACAATCTAATACACTAAAAACATTACAACTTAGTCACTGGCAAATTTTTACAACAAAGTTTAATTAGCAGCCGCTATTAGTGTTTCATGAAGTGCCCTCACTCTTGAGCAATGGCATTTGACCTTTCCCATAACAAAGAGTCGCTTTGCATTTGTAGAGGTATTCAGCTGTCTGAGGCCAGACTGTTCTCCTGAGCATGACACAGGCACAGGGCTGGTCTCCAAGAATCAGCTTACAAAAGTTCTTCATTTAAAAGAAAGAAGAAAAAGATTCTAAGCATGAACTGATTTCAGACCAGTGGAACATGGCATCAGAGGTCCAATGAAGCCAGTAATGCTCACCAAATGAGGATCTGAACCTGCCATGAGACAGAAATACATCAGTCTCTGCCCTCCTGTAATCAATTCACTAAAAACACCATCCAGTATCAGGTTGGGTATTAAGAAAAGTTTATTCTCAGAAAGAGTGGAGAGGCATTGGCACAGGCAGCTGAAAGAAGCGGTGGAGTCAACATCTGGAAGTGTTCAAGAACCGTGGAGATGTGGCACTGAGGGACGTGGTTTAGTGGGCATGGCAGAGATGGGTTGATGGTTAGACTAGATGATATTAGTGGTCTTTCCAACCTTAATGATGTTATGACTCTATGATCACGCCTTGGTTTGGGTCTTACCATTCCCAGTTGTGGCAGAAAACCTTCTTTAGAACTTGTGAAAACGAACAGCACTCTCACACACCTTCACTTTTTGGGATGTCATCCTAAAACCTTTAGTGTAAAAACTGGAAATCTTTTGTCCTAAATACTGAACTTCGATTTTTATAAGAATTTAGAAGGAAATTATATAAGGAATATTTAAATTCTAGATTTTGTATTCTATTTACTGTCCATATATTTAAATGCCATAATCCCAGTTTTACAAATAAAGAAAAATGTACAGCAAGATTTAATGCGGAAGTGATTTCAAACTAAAAGAAGGGAGATTTAGATTGGACTTAAGGAAGAAGTTGTCTATGATAAGGGTGGTAAAGCACTGGAAGAGGTTGCCCGCAGATGTGGATACCCCATCCATGAAGACATCCATAAGGTCAGGCTGGACCAGGCTCCAAGCAACATGATCTAACTGTAGGTGACCCTGTTAACTGCAGGAGAGTTGGACTGGATGGCCTTCAAGGGTCCCTTCCAACTCCACCAATTCTGTGACTCTATGGCTTATAACTGCAGGCTGAGCCTCCCCTCACAGAAGAGATGCTCCCTTCACCAAAAAGGTGGCCCTTCACTGGGCAGATTACAGCAGTGCTGAGCAGAGGGACAGAATCCCTCCTTCAATCTGCCAGCAGCACTCCTCCCAAAACCATCCCATAAGTCTTCTTTGCAGCAAAGGCCCAGTTATTAAAGCCAGCTACTTTTCTTGTTCATGTTTACTCATCAACATATGAATAAGGAGCATCAAATATTATGAACTGGAACAGCAGAACAAATGTGTACATTAAAGATGCAACTGGACATGGAGAAACACAGTGACCAGAGGAAAAAGTCTCTGATGTACATTCTCAGTCACTCCAGTCTGCCCAGGTTTTTGCTTCCTGTCAACATGATTTTTCCAATCAATTGAAATTGGAAGAACAGCCATGAGCCACTACTTCATCTGTCATTGAAATGGGAGAACATAAGTCTAATAAACTGAAGTCAGTGATAATTCCAAAGAGCAGGCATGAAACACCAATTATCGCTCCAACGTGATTTTTATATTTGCATTATTTCCTAAAGAAATATTAATTTTCATCAGTTTGGAATTATTCAATGCAAACAACGTTTACACAAAAATTGAAGCATCCCATCTTCAAATAAATCTATTCATAGCATAAGAAATTAATTAGATGACATGCATTAATTTTTATTGTAATGGGTTAAAGAAAATGACAAAGACAGTTCACAATTGGCAAGACTATTACTCCAATAACTCGAGTGAAACTGCTGACATGTAAACTAAAGATCAATTGATTCTATGCTTTACTTATCTCTTCTGCATGTATTCAGCACTCTTAAATGCATAGAAGAATGAAAACACACCCTTAGCTTTATGAATTTAAACAGCTTTTTATGATTTCCTATTTCTTCAGCTTTTCAAATGCCAACGTCATCACCATCACCAGCAGCCTGAGAAAGAAGCATGACTCAAACACCATCCTCCTGCAACAGCTATTGTGCTTCTCCTAATGTTTGGAAGTACAGCTCTCCCTATTGATTATCTTCGCTCTGGCAGAACAATGCAGTTCCCAGACCATGTCTTTGGAGGCAGGGTCTAAGTGTAAAGAATGATGATGGTTCCATTATAATGCCATGGCATGTAAGACCAAAATTCAAACATTTTCAAAACAGATGCTGTTGTGTTATAGAAATGTCTGTATTTGAGCTGACAATCACAAACTGTATTTTTAACGAGAAAGAAATTAAGATATATTATTATCTTACAACTTCGTATGTTCCCCAGATTTCCTAATTATGAAAAGTCATGTTAAACAAATACTTAATTGGAAACAATAAGAAACCTGAAGAATACATGACAAGTAAAAGAAAATTGTAAGAGAAAAAAAAAATTTAAGGATGCAATTCTCTCCTTCCTTTGCTACTTGTCAAAAACTTCTTGGTGGAAGATATGTGGCAAAAATTTCTGAGCTTACTGCAATATACATTTGAGACTCATGTTTTACTTCACAAAAGGGGAAGTTATGATTATAAGAAGATAAATAAATACCATCAGACTTCATTAAAAATCTATAACAGAAACAACACATAGCACGATATGTCAAACATTTTAAATGCCAAACCCCATTGTTCCAGCCTACAAAAAGCAGAGAGGCTACATTGCCTCTGCATTTAAAAGAAAATCACAAAGCATTAATCGCTTAGATAAAAGCATTAATCACTTAGTAAAACATTTAGTTCTCTGAGATTCCAAACTGGAGTGTTATCCTTTTAAAGCAATTCTCCTCATATTCTGCAACAGACATCCTATTTTCTTATATTTCTACCTTAGATTTGCAGCATACACGATATGTGCAGTGTACTCATTTGTCAAGATCCCTACCTTATGAATCCCGCCACTTTACTTTAAAACTATCTGGAATACACCAATATATTTCAGGGTATACACATAAAATATACATCAATATAATTTCAGGCAAATTATATATTGAAAGAGAAGAAGACTTCTTCACATTCAACTAAGGCTTTAAGACAAATTCATCTTCTTCTCGTTATTAGAAATGATTTCCAGCCTGAAACCACATAGACAGGACAATCCTGCACAGTGTAGCACCAAACATGCAGTGACATGGCTGAAATCACCTTCACACAGCTGAGCACATGGCAGAAACATCACTCAGACACTGAACAGCTTGAAGGGAATCTGGTAATTATCCTCTTCAGGGATTCTCTTTCTCTTTCTTTCCAGGTTCAGTTTTCACTGTATTTAATCAGAAGAATTATTTACTTTTAATTTAAAGCCAGATACTACTGATAAAATATGCAGGTCAGACTTCAACAATTAAATTATATTTGAGCTGTTCAAAATTCGGACCTGTCAAAAGGATTTTCCAGATAGCAATACAAATTTTAAAACAGCATTGACACACGTTCCAAAAAGCAACCTTAAGTAAGTGGACTATAAGCCATTTCTATGCTCAAATATATGTTTCATCCATTTGCTGCTGTTGTACAAGCAGGCTCAAAATCATTTCCAGAAAAGATTTCAGTAGGCAGAAAAGCAAAAGATACGTATGTCCCCAAATCCAACCGATGGCTTTTGTTTGGTTGGTTTGTTCAGATCTACTTTCTTCAATAATACTTCTTATTTTTTTAATATTTTTTTAAAATAGTTAAAAATGAAACTCTTCTGTCTCTTGAAGACAGAGAGAAGCAATCACCCTTTAGAGGAAAAGGGACTCAGATGTGCCCCCAAGTAATGGCTTCTTTTGCTTTTGCAAAGTAATTTCTTCCAAAAATGAGAGTATTGGGTAAGAGAAGTGAACACTGAAACATATTGGCACTTTGGATCTTACACCACATATTCAGAAAACGTGGTTTGGTTAAACTAAATTGACATTGTTTTTGTAACACATTAAATTAAAAAAATACACATTTTTCTGTGTGCTAGCAACCCTCTACCAGGAGGAAAAGAAAACACCAAAAAAGATCCAAGAGACTGACAATGCTACTTTGAAGGCAGGAAAAGTCCATGAATGTTATGACATTGCCTTACAAGAACTTAAGTTTCATTGTAGCAAACCAAATTTCTTTTGTATATGTCAAACACAGTTTGCTACGAAGCATTTCAATTTCCAGTGAGAACAAAGGAGACTTGCTTTGACCAACAGCACTCTTTGAAAGTGTCCTTGGCTGGAAACAGAAAGTTTAAAAAACAGAGAGTCATCAGGGCTGTAGCTGGAGTGTACCCAGCGCTGTAAGATGTATGTAAATCTGAGAAAACATCTTTCCTCACATATTAACATGACAGTCACAGAGTATTCAAGACAAAAGAGTGGAAATCAGAGATGTCAGGGCAGTCTGTGAGAGCAGAACTTTTGAACCCCTGGCAATAATGACATCTTTGTGATAGGAAGGCAAAAGGGTAAGGATCAGATGTCTGGGATCACGTTGCCATTTGGTTTCTAACGTGCCTGAAAGTGATTAGGTCTGATATGCCCTCGGGCTGAAATCACAGGAAACGGAGTGCCCAAAGCAATTTTATTTGAATGAAAATTCATCTCGAGTGATTCACAGTACCTCTCACAATCTACAATGATGGCGTTTATGAAGCCTTCCTGCATGTCATGCATTACAAATGAAGCTGGCCGAAAACACAGGCAGGCACAACGCTGCAACAGAACTCAAAACTTAAGAGTCAAAGAATAAGTCCCTTCATACAGAAAGGAGATCACCATGTAAATGACTGCCCTACACCTTGTCACCTTCACAGTACAGAACTAAAAATAATACTTGGCATGTCCTAAGATCTCTTTCATGCTCATGGGGTGAGCATACAGCAGCAGAAGCTCCAGAGAATGCACAGCTGGAGAGCTATGCCAATCATAAAGTTTGTGACATTAATGAAATGCAGCCTGAGACTTCCGTATGTAAGCACTGCTGCACCTTTGGTGTGCTCACATCTGCCCATACACTCTTCGCATCATCTTGGAATGAGCATAAAGTGAGGCCCCACCTCGAGTACTGTACTCAGTTTGGGCACCTCAGTACAGAAAGGACATGGAGGTGCTGGAGCAGGTCCAAAGAAGAGCAACAAGGTTTGTGCAGGACTTGAAGAATGTGCCCTATGAGGAGAGATTGAAGGAACTGGGGCTGTTTTGTCTGGGGAAAAGGAGGCTGAGAGGAGACCTTATTGCTCTCTTCCAATATCTGAAAGGTGCTTACAGCAGAGTGGAGTTGGTCTCTTCTCATTGGTGACAGGATGAGGGCAAATGGCCTCAAGTTAAACCAGGGTAAGTTTAGGTTGGATATCAGGAAAAACTTCTTTATTAAAAGGGTTCTTAAGCACTGGAATAGGCTCCCCAGGGAGGTGGCTGAGTAACCATCCTTGGATGTGTTTAAAAACCATCTGGATGTGGTGCTCAGCAACATGATTCAGTGGAGGGTTGTTAGTTAGGGTAGTATGGTTAGATTGTGGTTGGACTCAATGATCTTAAAGGTCTTTTCCTACCTGAGCAATTCTATGATTCCATGATGAAACCTTACCAGGTTCTGCCCCACGCTCCATCCCCAGGACAAAGCAGCTGACAGAAATAACTCATTAACAAGGCAACATATTGACTCCCGAAAGTGAATTCTCCCTCTGGGTTTGATTCCCTCCCAGGGATGCTGCAACATTTCAGTCAAACCAGAAGCAATACAACTGTCAAGAAGATTCTTCAGGAACGTTAATGATCTAAATTTCAATGGCTATTAGTATTATGTACACAAATTCGTAAGTACTTTTGGCAGGACAATTTTCTAAACTCTCAACAGTAAATTTATAAACCATATCCAAAAGTCAAATATCCAGCATCACCTCATCTTTCAATTCCTTCAAGGGCAATTAAAGCAAGACTCAAAAATTCTGTAAGCTTTATGACTTGAGTCCTAGGAAGAGGAAAAGATGGGAAACATCAGAAAAGACATTTACCCTAAACAAGGAATATTATAAATCCACCTGTTGATGACAACTGGATTATAATGAGTAACCTTTCATGCATTCTGTTTTGTCTGCATAGAAAAAATGTTTCTCCATTAAACTGTTGAATATACTGTAATTTTTAAAAAGAATTTAAAACAAATAAGTATCTGCACAAATATTTCCTTCTAGTATTCAACATTTTCACTCCCTCCTAAATATTAAAGGGGTCTAGAATCTAAATATTGTTAGGAAAACCCAACAGCACTTCTGCACATTCAGACTGTCGCCTGCATAGTTTGCAATTGCCAATAAACAATTTGCTCAGCTTCCATTTCAGCTGCCAACTTCACACTTCTCAAACAGAATGCAGTCAACTTTAGCTCACATTCAGCTTTTGTTCTGGCTTCCTTTCTAGTTACGCACTGTGCAAATATTTAGCAATTTCTTGGAAGAGCTAAAGAAAATATGATATGACTCTTGATAATTATATTTCCTCTGGAAAAAAAAAAAATCATTCAATTAATATCCCTCCTCATTTTCTAACTAAAAAATTACAATTCCACAGTGAAACGTAGTGAAGAGATCTTCTGTGAGTCACAATAATTCTTGCTCTGCATAGAGCCTGACAAGAGTATAAGAGAGAAATGAGGCCTTTTTATTTTTCCCATTCTATCCTGAACTGATTTGCAATCGAGTCCCAGGAATGCCCAGGTTACCATGTCACAGGACACTCGTAGTTCACCATCACCACACAGAAGTGTTTTCACCCACTTCCTTCCTTCCTGATCGTGGCTACAACCTCGCACTGCTTATCTGCCTGTTGGTCTCCAACCCTTGAGGCTAATTAACTGAAAAAGATCAGAGGAAGTATCTGAAGAAGAAACATAAACATTTTCTACCACATCATTTCTATGAGATATAATGTGTAAGATACACAAATTGTTGGTACTGCTCACAACAGAGATCATTGTGGCTGTAAATGTTCCAGTACTGTGTTTAATATTATTAGTAACACTTCTATAAGAATCATTTGAGTTTTTCCATACTTCATACCATCCATCAGGTATCTACAAGGATGGAGATTTCACACATTGTCTGGCCAACTTGTTCATTTAAACACGGAAAATTAAGTATCCTTCACTGAAAAACCTAAACAGAGAGAATATGGATGCATTGCACATATTCTATAATAACCACTCCTGAAAGCTGTACTACATTCTGTATGAAAGAATGAAGAGCAGAACAAAAAACGTGCAAAGGATCCATATTCAAAAAAGCAAAAACTGAACAGTGTCAGGACAGGAAATCACAGAACCATAGAATTCATAGATTCATAGAATGGCCTGGGTTGAAAAGGACCACAATGATTGTCTTATTTCAAACCCCCCTGCTATGCGCAGGGTCGCCAACCACCAGACCAGGCTGCCCAGAGCCACATCCAGCCTGGCCTTGAATGCCTGCAGGGATGGGGCATCCACAGCCTCCTTGGGTAAACCTCAGGTACTTCTTCAGACAGCGATGCAGAAATACATTACTTTCTTTCAAAAGAGAAATTAAGACAATTTCATCAGCACAAGGCATATTGTATAGCACAGCTGGGCTTCCAAAGGTAAGTTTTGCTCTGATTCCAAACTGAATGCTGTGTCTGCTACACAATATATAAATTTACCTAAAAAATTGATGAAATCAGATTGCCATGGGAAAAAAAAAGTTTCTACATTAAAATCTTTTATACTGCAGCATCCAGCAGTGGCAATGTCCAGATCAGTTCTCATTTCCAAAGTGCAACGACTGACTGGAGTAAATTTCTTTAGATCAAATTCAATGTAAGAATAAATTGCATCCACTAATACTGAACATATTTAATCAGTAATGTTCAGTGAAATGTTATCATATACAACACAGAGAAGGAAGAAAAAAAAAAAAAGGAATAATGCCAACACAGAAGTATGCATGAACAACAACTCACCCCTTCTTTCAAGTGACTATTAATATAATATACACATTTTATATCACACATATAACTACACACATAATACCTGGTTACTCATTTCTTGAGAGAAACAAAGAAAGCATAAGGTGAGCTCTTTACAGCTACCCCATAACAAAGCTCAATTTTTTGTGAATTTCTCTGGATTCTACAGTTTATTTATTTCTAATACAGAAAATCCAGTGAAACATCACTTGGGCAAAAGAATGTGCTTGATAGCCCCTTGTACCATAATGCAAAATGATGACTGAAGCAGAGAGAAAAAAAAGAGATTTGGGAAGAATATTTAATCTCCCAGTGGGCAGGATTTAAATTCTCTACTGTTCTTCAGAAAAAGTGTAACATAGAAATGCAAGCTGTGTATCGCCCAGCCCTCTTCACTTACCTGAAGGCAATGCAATTCCTCCCACGAATTCATAAAGCACTACATTACTATTTTATGCCATATGTGCAAAGAGAAAAACTACAAAGAAACAAAAGAAAAAAATATATATATAGCCTTACTTCTCCATGTCTTAATGGTGTGATTGCTCCTCTTGCTACTGCCATTCGGAACAACGTTTCAGTGGCCTGCATCGACAAACACACAGAAATCACACACAGGTTATTTTTAAGAAAGGTCATTCAGCTCATGAAGATTTATTTCAACTTATATCATGAACGCTTAGTATTTTATTGAATTTTTTAAAGTGTCAGCTACTTTCACCATCCATTTTACAATTGAATTTTACAAAATCATGAAACTATTATGGCTGGTTAACATGGCCTTAAAAGAGGCCATCCTCTTCTTAGTCTGCTGGACAAGGAACACAGATTTCTGACCACCACAGACAACTGACTCATAATTCAAGCTGTAACAGAAACAAAACCCATAGGTTCTGTATCACATTTCTTTCTGGTAAAAAGTAAAACCGAACAACACAACTGAAACAAGCAGGGAAAGTTTCTCTAAATGACCTGCATTTCTGTTGATTTCCTAACTTTGAGTTTAAACACAGGTATGCCAAATTGCCATGTTGTTGCATTTACAAGACGGTCAGAAAAAGTAGTGAAAAAATGCACTGGTTACATAAAAACATGGATTGGCACATCAGAATATGCAAGAATAGATTTGTTTCAAAGACCTGCTTCCAAAGTAAGTAGGGAAGCAAGTCTCAACTTTAGCTGCAATCATACATGTTTTTAATATCTGTTCCTAATTTAACAAATTACTCAAACATTCAGAACTCTATGTTACAATGTAATTATCAGGCTGCTTGAAAAGGGGTTTAGAAAGTTTAAGTAGTTTGTAGTGCCTGTCTTCCAGAATGGCAATTTAAGAAGTAAGCAGCTCAGCGCTTACATGACTGCAAAATTTGTGGGGTTCATGCTGCAGTACTTCAAGACAGCTGTAGCTCAGCAAATTTAGTATCAAAGACATCTACTGACATTAATTCTTCTTCTAAATTCTAAATTCTTCTAAATCTTCTAGATGTGGACTAGATGATATTTACGTTTTCCTAAATAACTGCCTGCAGAAAAGAATCCTATAAAAGAGTTTTTATTTGCCTTGTTTCCCACCAGTGTCTGTAGATGAATGTGTGAACTTCAAAACCCAACTGCAGAATGCATTTCTTCCTTGACACGGCCATAACACAGGACAGTGCCTGAGTGCAGCTCTGCTTCCCAAGCCTCCATCCTTCCAGAGGTAAAGTAAACCTCAAGCCACCTTTTGTCCTTCCCCAAATTGGTTTCTTTCATCATCTCTTCCCACCAACATTTTCAAGGATGTTTCAAGTGAATTGAGTATTCTGTCAATACTGCTGAGCTTCTTTTGTTTCTTTTGAAAACCACTGGTGTGTGCGACTTTCTTTACACATTCCCTAGTAAAAGATCTCTCAATACGCTTGTACATGCACAGTTAATACCAGATGTCAAAACCATTCAGAAACAAGAAAAATTCACAGCAACAGCAAATCTAGCATGAGAGAGATCTCCCCCTATGGGCACTGCTCCTTGCGCTGAACCCCACTGAGCAGATTAGGACTGCAGTGATGGTTGTCTACCCCAAGAACATGAGGGGATGAGGCCACCCATAGCTGTTGATGCCTGGACAATAACAAAGCTGGAGACAGAGATCTTTGGGTTTTAGGTATGCAGATTCCAAGAGAAATTTTAAAGGAGTTGAAACTTTCAAAGGGATGATGATTAGAATCATAGAAGCATTGAATGGCTTGAGTCAGAAGGGACCTCAAAGATCATCACCTCATTGCAGCCTTTCAGTACCTAAAGGGAGCCTACAAACAGGAGGGGAATCAACTCTTTGAAAGAGCAGATAATGGCAGGATGAGGGGAAATGGTTTTAAGTTGAAGGAAGGAAGATTTAGGTTGGATATCAGGGGGAAGTTCTTTACCAAGAGAGTGGTGAGGTGCTGGAACAGGCTGCCCAGAGAGGTTGTGGATGCCCTGTCCCTGGAGGTGTTCAAGGCCAGATTGGACACCTCACCCCAGGGGCCCTGGGCAGCCTGGTCTAGTGTTACATATGGAGGTTCAAGGGTCTGCTCGTGGCAGTAGGATTGGAGTTTGATGGCCCTTGAGATCCCTTCCAACCCAAGCCATTCTATGATTCTATGATCATCTACTTACAAACCCCTGCCACAGGCAGAGTTGCCAGCCACTAGCCATAGACCCAAATGTAACATCACACAAAATCATATTGATAAGACTAGCAAAAAATTTTCAGTCTTAAACCATCATCTTATCCATAACATTTCCATTTTGAACCAACTCCCTCACTCCCTTCAATTTCCAGCTCCCTTCTCTCTGACCTCCAAATACAGGCAAGAACAAAACCCATGGAATGTTCTAGCCTGGCAGTGATCACCAGGGCCACCTGATTCCTCCTGGGCTGCCCATGCACTGGCCACCTCTTAGGATGGAGGTCCTGCAGCAACCTCTGAACGTGGAGGAATAAGCAAGGGGATATAAAAGGAAAAAGATTTGGACAAGAGCTTAGAGCAAGTGATGGGAAATCACAGAATCACTGGGGTTGGAAGGGATCTCTGGAGATCACCAAGTCCAAACCCTGCTAAAGCAGGTTCCCTACAATAGGTTGCACAGGAAAGCATCCAGGCACGTTTTGAATATCTTCAGAGAAGGAGATTCCACAACCTCTCTGGGCAGCCTGCTCCAGTGCTCTGTCAGCCTCACAGCAAAGAAGTTCTTTCACATGTTTACTTGAACTTCCTGTGTTGCAGTTAAACTTCCTGTACTGCAGTTAACTTCTTGTGTTCCAGCTGACAGTAAAAGGATCTTTACAAGACATTATATCATTATTGGCTACAAATCCAGTTTATGGAACACATCTTGTCTGGTATACTCTTATGTTTTTTATTTCAAATCTACCAAAGCTTTTAGTATGACAACAGCCAACATTCCAAACTGCATGGAATTCTGATACAACTTGTTTCAATTTTGAAGTTCAAACCCACTCAATACAAACTTTAAATAAATAGGTTTTCCATTTCCATATACTGTATGCTTTTCTTTTATATATTTAAGATTAACTCTGAAAATAAGCAGAGTCCTACTCTTTCAATACAGGCTCTCAAACAAAATAGTTTCTTGGATCACTTCAGTAGTAGATTTCTACCAGAAAAATTCAGCATACTTTTAGGCATCAAGTCAAAACTGCCCTTCTGTTCCCACAGAAGAGTTCTCAGGGCTCTTATGGTTCAGGATGTGTGACTGCAACTATGAGATACAACTGACTGGAGATATTTATCGTCACGCCAGGGTAACTAATGAAAAAGACAAAACTGTCCATTTAAGAAACAACAATATTGTTCCCAAAGAGACAGTTGACTCGGAATTTAGATCACTTTCAACTGCCTGCATCTCTGTTAGCATTAAGTTTTTCATTATAATCAAATTTTTATGAAGTTGTAAAAGCTTAAGGTTTATTTTCATTCAGTTTGCTGGGAATGAGCTCTAAATAAGAATCATTACGGGCTGAGGCAGTGACTTTACGTACTGCTATTCAGAGGTACAAATCAGAGGTCTGTAAGAAAAAAAATCATCAACAGATGGTTTTAGTGATCTCAGTGTGAAATAAATGTGTTCCCAAACTGATAGCAACTGAATCCTAAAACTGTGCTGTAAGGAATGCATATTGTGTCATAGAGTATGTGAGGTGAAATAGCAGACCAATGAATGTATCTGACAAATCTGTTACGTACTCTAAGATCTAATGTCATCTGTTGAGGAAGATGACCGCATGTCCTCCCTCAAAGAAAGCAGGAACTTCTGATGAAGTTTTTTGCAAGTGAGTAACAGAAAAACCACATGTAAGAAACAGAACTGAACTGGAAAATAATTGTGCATTATTGATGGAAACAGTGGGAGAAACAAGGAGAAAAATAGTACTTCAGATTCCAGATGCTTGAATTTCCTAGGTTTTCAGAAAAATAAAATGGTCTCATAGTGCTCCATCAAAATAGTTCCTGTTTTACCAAAATTAAAATGGCAAATACAAGCAGTGGAGGGAACTGCTAATGTAAATTAATTTTAGAACTACATACTTCTAATCACTTGGCATTCCAAAATCCCAGTCTACTTGCATTCCAAAAAAGAAAAAGAAAGAAGAAAAGGAAAAATGAGTTATGGCTAAAGATATGTCCTGAAAGGCACAGATCTTTGGAAGTCATTAGAAGCAATTTATGGATTTAATTGGAAAGAAAATGGTGCAATTTGTTATAAGAATGGATGGAATGGCACAAAACATTTTTTTCCCTATTAAGTTTGCTGATCTTGGCTTCAGCAGCTGGCTGACAGCTCTGGCCTTTAACACTGGTGTTTGCTCTCAAAAAGCAAGTGATATTAAAGAAAGGTTCATGACAGTCTATCCAAATCATCAATAACATTTTTCAACTTGACCATATATCACAAATGAACTGTTGTCACAGCCCTTGTCAGCAAACCATCACACAGCTTTTGAAAACAAGCACAAGCGTTACAAATAGAGGATTTGATAAGATGCAGAAGCAATAATGAACAGAAAAGCAAACAAGAAGTTTCTCAAATCAGAATCTTTTCCTAATTACGACCAAAAAATGTTAAGTGTGAGACAATCCACTAGATCTAAATGTTCCTCCAGATGACAGGTTTGTATTTAACTTAGCCAATGAGCTTATTTATTGTTGCGCCATTCAGTGAAATTACCACAGTACCAGCAATGTCCTTTCCTCTCAGTCATGAGCTGATCAAATCACTGCTTAGCTTTATCTGCCATACAGGTGACTTATGTGTGAACACAATAAGGCAAACTGAACAATTTAATTCCTACAATAAAACACATTTTACAAATATCCTGACAGTCTTCCATCTGTTTTCAGAAACTTCTCTATTTTTTTTCATTGTCAGCTTTTACCATGTGCACACAGTCAGTGCAGCATTCTTTCTCAATACCATACCTTCCTTCCCCTTCCATGACATTTGTGCAACTTTCAAAGATGGATAATACAATTCTATAATATAATCCTATGCCCATCTCAAATGAAAACACAGATGTAGAAAGGGACAGAAGGGCACTTATTTGCAATATGCACAAACTCCAGGTTGCAGTGCACACACAAGAAGGGGCAGATCTGCTCTAATTTATGAGGGATGGAGGAAGGCCACCTCGAAGGTTAGAGGACTGAAAGTAAATAGAACACATAACTAGCCATGCATCTTGAACAGCAAAAGTACCAGCTGAACGTGGCTCTCCTTCCTCAGATTACAAAGAGCACTATGTCTCTTAATATATATATGGGAGGTTTGTAAAACTCATAATTAATGCAGCATAAGCAATCCAGTATCTGCGGAGAAACCTCATCGTGTCCTTTCAGTGCTTGAAGGGAGCTTATAAGCAGGAGGGGGAATGACTTTTGACTCAATGTCGTAGTGACAGAACAAGAGGGAATGGCTTGAAAACAGGAGAAATTCAGATTAGGAGTCAGGGAGAAATTCTGTACTCAGAGGGTAATGAGGCATAGGCTGCCCAGAGGAGCTGTGGATGCCCCATCCCTAAAGGTGATCAAGGCTGGGTTGGATGGAGCTCTGGGCAGCCTGATCTAATGCCTGATTTCGTGGTTAGCAACTCTGTCCATAGCGGTGGGGTTGGGATGAGATGATCTTTGAGGTCCTTTCCAACCCAGGTCATTCTGTGAGATGACAGCCCTGGTATTATACCAGTTCCCAAGAAACACCAAGACAGAGTTTTTGCTCCAAAAATGATTTCTTCCTTTCAAGCTGACTGTTCATGCCAATTTGCATTTTGCAAGCATGATATCAGAGTGAAAAGGCTGACAGCAAGTATGAAAGCAGAGCAATCTACAAGATTTGCCTTTGCTGCAAGAACAGCCTTCACTGCCAACCAGCTCACAAGCTTGAGCCTCCCCTTAACAAGAGTTTCAAAGCTTCCAGCTGCTGAACACGCTTCGAACAAATGAACCAACTGCAAAAATAACCAAGCATTACGCACTGCCAAGGGTATGAAATAGAAGCATTACTATTTATTTATCTTAATCTAAACCCAGGAGTCTGAAGTTGTGGTATCTGCAACTTTTTCCAGGATGATGATTTTTTCTTCTGATTTCTCTACCCACTCTTCAACCCCTCCACCCAAAAAATGTAGCAGTGCTTGATACTCATTGGCATTCCTGGCCCCAGCCTGTAACTGACTTTCACCTTTTTCTCATGTACGCCACACAAAGGAGTGAACTGCTCAACTCTCTAGAATGCTGCAATTAAATTAAAGTTAGTCAGAAAAAAATAAAAAAGTCCAGCAGTATAATGCTGGAAATACTCACAAGACAGGCCAGCAGCCAGTCTGGGAAACTGGAGAAATAGAGTCTGGAAAACTGCCAGAGAACGGAGCCCCAGCACCAGGACAGAGCAGGGGTTCTGGATCTGAAAAGTGAACCACTGAAGCCAGCTATAATCCTCTTTGCAGTCACAGCTCAGACGGGCAGATAACAGTGGCACATCAGCCCATGGAAAGCATAAAACAACTGTCAAAAATGTCTTTGATTAGTAATGCTACCAGCTGGAATGAAAGCTTATCCCAGATGAGTACAGAATGGGAGAACTCCTTGAGAGCTGCTATGCAGAGGACTTGGGGTTCTGATGGACAAAAAGTGGACACGTGCCAGCAGTGTGCTCTTACAGCCAACAGCACCCTGGGCTGCACCAACAGAAGGATGGCAGCAGAGACAGAGGGAGGATTGTCCCCTCTGCTCTGCCCTCATGAGGCCCCTGGTACTGCATCCAGGCCTGGGGCTCCCAGCACAGGAAGGATGTGGAGCAGAGGAGGCCCCTGAAGATGAACAGAAGGCTGGAGCATCTCTCCAGCCTATGGGGATAGATTGAGGGAGCTGCGCTTGTTCAGACTGGAGAAGAGAAGGCTCCAGGGAGATTTCAATGCTGCCTTCTAGTACTTCAAGGGAGCTTACAGGCAAGAGATGGAACAACTTTTTACACAGTGTGATAGTGATAGGACATGGGGGAATGACCTTAAACTAAAAAAGGGGAAATTCAGATTTGAAGTTAGGAAGAAATCCTTTACTACGGGGTGGTGAGGCCCCGGCACAGGTTGCCCAGAGAAGCTGTGGGTGCTCCTTCCCTGGAGGTGCTCAAGGCCAGGCTGGATGGGGCCCTCAGAGGACAACCTGAGCTAGTGTGGGGCAATCAACTCTTAGCAAGGGATAGGAGCTAGATGGACTTTATGGTCCCTTCAAACCCAAGTCATTCTGTGGTTCAATGGCTCTATGAAAGACCACCTCAGCTAGCCTGGGAATGTCTGCACAGTAGCAAACAGGCACTGCTTCCTTTCCCCTGCACTCAGGGGATCTCCTGCTCCAAAGTGGTGAGAAGCACCACCTACCCATCAATCCATTGCTGTGCAGGAGAAAAACATCCCACTTCTTCCTGCCAGGGACTGACCCATGGGGATATTTCTGCTCCCTGGCCACACAGGACAGACAGATCTGTCCAAGCAGACTGACAATCTTCTCTGAGCTACTGGGACAACTGAAAGCAAAATCCAGAGACTGCCGAACCCTAATCTTTGCTTAACTTCCTGAAAAATGGTGGAGACTGAAGCACTCAGTGACACAGACAAGCTACAGATATCATAGAATCATAGAATCGCAAGGTTGGAAACAACCTGCAAGATCATCCAGTCCAACCACCCTCCCATTCCTATTAGTACCACAAGCACTAATCCATATCACGTAGCTCCTCATCCAGGCGCCTCTTGAACACTGCCAGGGACGGCGACTCCACCACCTCCCTGGGCAGCCATTCCAGTGCCTGACCACCCTTTGAGAGAAAAAGTTTCTCCTAATGTCCAACCTAAACCTCCTCTGGTATAACTTCTGGCCTTTTCCTCAGGTCCTACTATTTGCCTGGGAGAAGAGGCCAGACCCTTTTACACCACAACCTCCCTTCAGGAAGTTGTAGAGTGCAATGAGGTCTCCCCTGAGCCTCCTCTTCTCCAGACTGAACAATCCCAGCTCCCTCAGCTGCTCCTCATAACATTTGTGCTCCAGACCCCTCACCAGTTTTGTTGCCCTTCTCTGGACACATTCCAGGGCCTCAATGTCTTTCTTGTAGCGAGGGGCCCAAAACTGAACACAATACTCAAGGAAATATAGGTCTTGTAGCACTGACATTTTTATGCTTCACTATGACTACATTAATGAGCACTGCATATATAGAAGATTTTATTTCATTTCTTGCATACTCTGGAACTCCAGATTCATTTAAATATAATAATTTACAGTTCCTTTATCTGCCTTCATTGACCAGAACTTCTTGTTAGCATGAACTACAAGTGGGTTCCAGTCAGTGCATTTGCTACAGGTTTTACAAGATTTATATTTAATGTGTTTCACAACCATGGTCCTTTTTTTCATTAGGGAATTACCTCATCTTTTACATTTCCTACTGGTAGCAATTTTAAGCAGTAGCTCTTAGTATTTGCAAATGGAAAAAAATATTGTGTCTCAATTGTTTTGTTACAATTTATGAGTTATACTAATACAAATCTAATCTAAAAAACATTTTCAAACTAGTGATTTATCATCACCCCGCTGTAAACAATAAGTATTACAGACTGCATCTACTTCAGATGAGGCATTCAATTCTTTTACCAATCTTATTGTTTAAACATGTGTATGCCATACAGTCTTTCTAAGCTAACAAGAAGCAGAACACATAGGTAAATGCTATTTAATTTGAGGGCAGCTTATATAAACACGCCTCTCCTCTTCATTAGAAAAAGTACATCTAATGTTGGATAAGAGCTAGATTATCTTCAATGAAGGAATTTTGGACAAGACCTATCAAAATGCATTGACGATCAGGGGACTGGAGCACCTCCCCTATGAAGACAGGCTGAGGGAGCTGGGCTTGTTCAGCATGGAGAAAAGAAGGCTGCAGGGTGACCTCATTGCAGCCTTTCAGTACCTAAAGGGAGCCTACAAACAGGAGGGGAATAAACTCTTTGAAAGGGTAGATAACTGCAGGACAAGGGGAAATGGTTTTAAGTTCAGGGAGGGAAGATTTAGGTTGGATGTCAGGGGGAAGTTCTTCACTATGAGAGTGGTGAGGTGCTGGAACAGCTGCTCAGAGAGGTTGTGGATGCCCCGTCCCTGGAGGTGTTCAAGGCCAGGTTGGATGGGGCCCTGGGCAGCCTGGTCTGGTGTTAAATGTGGAGGTTGGCAGCCCTGCGTGTGGCAGGGGGGTTGGAGATTCATGATCCTTGAGGTCCCTTCCAACCCTGGCCATTCTGAGATTCTGTGACCTTCAAAGTAAAAGAGCAGCAGTCAGTACCTCTGTGGCTGGAGCCCTCTCTTCCAAGTGGTGTGGGGCTCAGAGCAAAGCACACTTGTACAATGACTTCTCTTCTCAATGAAGGCAGGAAGCTTTCACCAGAAGACTGATGTCAGAAAGAATTCATGCCTCTTTGTACTGTGCATCAGAAGGGCTATGTCTGCTCTGAATGCTAAGACTGTTGACAGAAGTCACAGTGGAATTGTACACTGAAGCCCCATATTTTAACAATTTTAACCTAGATGCTACCCACATTACTAAAATATTAGTCAGACCCAGACTGGAACACAGAAAATTCCACGAGGAAGAATTTATTTACTACAAGGGTGACAGAGTCCTGGAACAGGCTGCCCAGAGAGGCTGTGGAGAATCCTTCTATGGTGGCATTCAAGACCCTCCTGGACACTTTCACATGTGACCTACTGTAGGGAGCCTACTTTAGCAGGGGAGTTGGACTAGATTATCTCCAGAGGTCTCTTCCAATCCCTACCACTCTGTGATTTTGTGACTTCCCCTGGCCAGCAACAGCCCTGAAGGACAGAGCTCACAGACCAACCTTCGCAGCAAGGGAAAGTGCCTCTAGCAAACTAAATTAGCAAAGTGCTCTTAAAATCAAGGCGCAGGTCATACTGAAACACTATGAGGATAAAGTTGGCTACAATCTTTTCTTCCTGAAACACACAAGATCCCAATAGGATTTCAGTCTGGACCTTCTGCCAATTACTGTCTACTTGCTTTCTGTCCATAAAAACACTTAGGCACACTTTCATGTAAGGGAGAAAATTTAGCCTACTCTAACACAAAACCTGTAGAAAGCAATTCCTATTATCACATACCAATTCTCCTACAGCTGATATGCTGTGGGAGATAAAATTGGGTTGGTTGCTACTGATGGTGCTGTGGCAATACACGCCAGGTCTGTAAAGCCTATTATAAAACTGCCATAATCTCACCTGAAAAGCTCTTTTTTGAAAAACCCTGTACTCATATTTCATTTTTGCAGCACAAAATCAGAATTAATTGAATTATTAAAAGAATCAGCAGCTGAGTGTCTGGTGGTACATTAAACGTAGTTTTGTATACTCTGTTGTAACAGTCAGCTCTGTTGGTACAATGTATTATGTGTGAAAGAAGGAAATTTGCATGCCCTAATGGACAACATATGATGCTCACACACAAGCAAGGGATTTTAAGCCTGGAGTTGAGTTTATGCATTTCTGAAGGTAACACAGGAGCCATTTGTAGTAAATGATCTGGCAGATTTACCAAACCCAGAAAGTATAGTATGATCCTTGGCTACTACATGTGTTATAGAGTTATGTCAGAGCACTGGATAAAGTAGGGAAGGCTATGTGAACTTAATCTAAGTTCAAACTGAAGTTGAAATTGGTGCTTCCCACCTGAGAGGCAGACAAACCACAGAACCCCTTTATCAGACTACTCTACTTACCATATACTTGTCCATTCTCTTTATATTAAACACATAAGGAAACTACAACAGATCTCAAGATTGACAACAAATGCTTTCACTGAGTACAAAATAACAAGGAAAAGGATTTTTGACCAGGAACAAAACGTGCAGTTATTGCTGGCAAGATCCAAAGGTAACAAATACATGTAGTTGGTCTGTTATATAAACTGCCCTGGGCTGCATGGATAAGCATGTTCGTTTGAACATCCTGTACATTAGCACAGCCAAATAATAGCTCATGCCTCTCGGGGAAAAAGAACATAAATCACACTTACAGAAGAAGGAATTGTATAAGGAATGTAGCAATACTAAAAACAATTCAGAGACTATGGCAGACAACCAACTGAGCCCAAAGCACGATACGCTGCCCATCAAATGAGTAAATTAATCCTGATAAGTGCAGAAACATCCCAGGCACTCATAAATCAGACCATTATGATGCCTTTGTCCAGGCTCACACTTCAGAAAGCTTTCAAAGCGTGGCTAAAGAAACACTGCATTTGTTTTGCAAACACTACAAAGAGTAGCTAAGGCCAGGTTAAGCCAGCACGTGTCAGGCCAGGTCTTCACATGAAGCTTTCCCACCTCTCCATTAGACACTAAAAGTCTCACATTGACATAATGTACAGGGGGGGAAAAACACCTTGTGCTGATGCTGCTTAGGGACAGCTTTTGTTGGCATGTACAGGAGCTCCAAAACCACAGCTGCTGGCACAAGTTGACAGCAGTAAGATTCTCTCCAGACGCAGCTGTGTTAAGAGGTTGTGCACTAACATGGGAGACCTTTCTAACGGCAGTCAGAGTAGAAAACAAAGGGTGAACTGATGTTTTACAAAAGCCCCCGGATGTAACTGCTTCAGCTGGAGTGCTGAGGTGCACTTTTTTTCTTTCAGATGCTGGTCTTACCACAGGAAGCAGCAGATGCTCATCTGTGGAAGTCCTGGTTTAGAGGCCCAGTAAGTTATCAACCAGAAGTCTTCACTACTGGCTGCTGGGAGTGGTCTGTCAGCAAAGCAGCCACTAGAACAGCCACTATAAGCAGCAAGCAAACCCTGTTCCAAAATCAATCTGATATCTGAAACAAGCCCTTCAACCCTCCCCTCCCAAATACAGAGATACCATTTTATGCTTTGTTTTTCATTATTCTGTCCCCCACCACTGAGGGTCCTTCTCAGTTTATCCACACGCACCAAACTTTCCCATCCACAATACACTACAGATGGCAGGCACAGCCACACATGGTCGTAAACAGCCAGACCGCATTGCAGCTTCCAAAAGGCAAGTGCCACAGAAACGTGGAGACACGACGCAGGATTAGGCTTCAGAAGCTGCTGGAGTCTCTGTGGCTGGCACCCCTGGAGCCAGGAACTGCGAATGAATGGATCCCTCAGTGTTTTATAGTAATTAGGTGCATTTCTGAAACCGGCACTTGTATTGCTTCAGCTGCACTAATTGAGCACAATGCGAAACGCTGCCCTGAAACGCCGATCGGCAGATTTAACAGCCCTATAAAGGAATCACAAATACCGATTTCTTTTTCCTTCGTAAAGAAAAAACAGAACTGGGAAAAGAAAGAAAAGAAAAAAAGCACAGTGGTCTGACTTGTCAGTGCACGAAACAGAGAGCTGGCACGTTTCCAAAGCTGCTCTGTAAGTGTTGTTTTATTGGCCTGAGACTGTTAATAAATATATTGTAAATGAACTTACACTTGCCTGGCTGGATATAAAGGAACAATTGTATGGCTGTTCTTACAGTGTTTACAATTTACTCTCGTTCTTCACTTTTTTGTTCTAGTCACGCTGTTTCCTACACCAGTTCGTCGCAGTAACTGACATTTATTTGGTCCATAAATTACCCTAATGCAGTTTAGTGCCCTTTCATAAATTTTACAAACACAGTGCTTACAGAAAATGGACTTGTATTAATTAAAACCATGACTACACAAATCTAACATTTCCTTTAACATTTTTACTTACTGATGATTCTGAGAAACATACAGACAGACAAAGGCTTTCTCTGCTCTCACCAGTTATCTTTTAAAAGTTCATGTATACATACAAATGTATATTTTCTGTCAGTCTTATTACCAGCATGCCACAGCTGATACACAAACTCTGACAGGAACATGACCATGTTCCAAGCTCGTGGTATGTCCTGCTCTAAATGAGACCTTCCTATTAACATAAACTTAATTACCTTGTAGCAATCTCCTCTTTCAACTTTGCCACTGCAAGACTTTCATTACTAATTTTAGCTGGAACAAATAGCTTTAACTCTAACTTTAGCCACTAAAAGTCATTAAGAAGTGAAAGCTAACTGAACTTCTTATTATAAATGCTACTTCGAAAAATGGATTGTTTCTAGCAGGAACTAAAAAGCTTTGAGGTACATACTGACAAGTAAGTAAAGAACATATTAAATCTCACCAGTTCAGTAATGATTTTCTGCTTACATTAAGTTTTACAAGGGAAAAACACAGCTATTAAGGAGTTTGCTGTATCATCAGTGGCCTAGAAATACTCATAAAAAGTAGTTTACACAAAAATATGCATAGGGAAAGAATATATATGACAATGCACATGCAATATGCATTTAAATTGCTGTGTAGCCATACTCAACGGCTACTCAACAGCTACTCAACGGCTGAGAAGGGAGAGGAGGTGAGGGCTCAGTCTCAAGTTGCATCAGGAGTGGTT
The DNA here is from genome assembly GCF_019232065.1 of Centrocercus urophasianus. Classification (NCBI taxonomy): domain Eukaryota; kingdom Metazoa; phylum Chordata; class Aves; order Galliformes; family Phasianidae; genus Centrocercus; species Centrocercus urophasianus. The sequence goes on along the minus strand of NW_024884141.1, from coordinate 1,990,443 downwards.
TAGATTGGACAATAGGAAGAATTTCTTCATGGAGAGGGTTGTCAGGCATTGGAATGGGCTGCCAAGGGCAGCAGTGGAAACCCCATCCCTGAAGAGACACATGGATGTGGCACTAAGGGATGTGGTTTAGAGACAGGACTCAGGAGGCAACCCAAAACATTCTATGATTCTCTGTTTGGATTCAGTGATCTTGAAGGTCTTTTCCAACCTCGACGATTCCATGATTCTACTTTCCACAGCAAATGCAGTACACCAATTCCTGAGAACAACTCAAGATGCTACATGCCCTACCCTGGACAATCCTGCCTCCTTCATGTCAGGACCCCAAGCCCACAACACATAAAGCAACATGACTAACACCGTCCCTGACCAGCAACCAGGATCTACCCCAGGACAGCTCTGCCAGGCCATACCGCCTGCCCCAGCAAGGCAGCCATCAGACTTGTGGCTCAATTTGCCCTGCTCGATCGCTCCCCACGGCAGCAATAGCAGGTCTGCACGTACAAAGACTTGTACAAATACTTTCTAATCAAATACAGCAGGAAGCATCGCTCACAGGCACATATAAACTCTACAGGGGTATTTAATCTGACATGACATCTTTGTGAACAATTTAAACTAACACAGCAGCACTTATGCCACAGTAAAATCTTAGAGATATGATAAATAATTTACAAAAGCGGTGCAGTAACTACCAGTGTTTGTTTTCTCAGTGGTCTTTATTAAACCAAACCACTAGGATTAAAGCTACTACAACAAAAACTGGAGGCAGACATGAGTGGGTTGACAACTTTTTTGTTTGTTTAAACCAGCCTCACTGAGGAGACGCAAGTTAAATATGACCAGAAATAAATTTGTCATAATACAGTTTCGATCCTCAAATATCTGGAACCAATTAACTTTGGGAAAGTTTCAAAAGGGCCACCCAGTAATAAACACAAAATAATTTGTGTCTGCTGTCTTGTTTGTGATATTTTTTTTTATTGCTACCTCAGTTTCAGATGTCAGGATAATGACTTCCACATTCTGATTAAAATGTGGATTGAATCCATATGGAAAAGATGCTCAAAGCCATCAAAATCAAAAGAACTCCCTTAAGTTTCACTTCCTATACAGTAAAGTCTATAAAGCCCAATATTTTCACCATTCTGGGTTCAAATTAGAGATGTGTTTAATACTACTAAGAGCAATAGGACACATCTATAACTTCAGCAAAACATTAAAGTAACTGATACAAACTGAAAGTCTCCAACAAAAATATTATTTTAACCCTTTGAGTGATGTAACAGTCATAAGTGCTTAAATGATTTCATTAGCTGCTACACATATTTAGGGAACACTTACTATTACAGTTAAATAATGCTCTATACTTCCACATATTTACATCAAAGATACCATACACGGTGTGCTTTTCTTCCTCATTAGAAGTCTGCTGAGAAATATCCTGTGATTCAAAACTTTACAACGAAGCTATTTTCTCCTGCCTTCAGCCATCTTCCTTTCCATTCCTCCTGCCTGAAATCAGAAATACACCTCCTGAAGGCTTATTCCTAACTAGATAATAAACTCAGAAAGTTATAAAAAGAATAACTGGTTGCATTTACGGTTCTTTAAAAGTCTCCCAGTATTTCTTTATATTTCTTAACTTTTATTACTACTATTTCTGCCTTCTACAGCAATTAATGGGGCTTTTCAACTAGTGAGGAGGGGAGGTGAAAAGATCTGCTTTGTTCTTGGACTTGAGTTGGACTCAGTGATACTTACGGGTCCTTTAGAACTTGGGATATAGTAAGGTAGAGAAGTACAGTATCAGTGTTAGGAAGTGTGACTAACTGCATTGCCAAAAAGCCTTACCATCTGCATGGATCAGAACAGACATCTCAGAGGCAAATAAACTTGGTTGATGACTTTCCACTGTCTGTAAAGAGAAGCCACCAAGCAAGCATTGCCTTGGGGCTTCCCTACCTCTTCCCTTACTGCTTGATTCAAGACATTGAGTTGTTCTGCACAGACGAAAAATGATTAAACAGAGAAGAATCTGCTTATTTCTCTTCTATGACTTACTGCATGGACAGCTAGGCCTATGAAGAGCAAACACACAAAGAAGAAGGTAGGTCCCAAGATGCAGCAAGGTGAACAGCATGCTTCAGACAGCTCCTCACAGACTGCTCAAGGTCTAATGGGTTAATTAGCTAATGAAATGGATAATTTCCCAAGTTACACACATGCCTTCCTGCTGCTGGGGTGGAAGATGCCCAAGATTCCCTCCCCCAAAGCTGCAGGAACTCCTCAAGCTCTCAATCCAAAGGCAGGAGCAGCACAACCTGCAGCACACCCAGCAACACACAAAACCATCTTCTAATGACAACCAGAAATAAATGCCTGAAAAACATCCTCCCTGCTATGTGCTTCAGCAAAGTACATGGCAGAAACACTCAACATCCAACATCCATTTATAATGGAACTCTTCATGTACAATTTATTTCCTTGCTGCACACAAGGCAGCCTCTGGCATGTAAAACCTCCTCAAGTTATAGGATGTTATAGAGTTGCTCAGCTTAGCTCTCAGCACTGTGTGCACACCAGTTGGTTTGAGCACCTCACAATTTTATTTGGCAGCCCTTACTCCTTGCATGATGAATAAATCACCCATCACCACTCCCCCTCTCCTACACGCAGTTTCACATTCCTGTCCCCTATTCCTCCTTACTCACTTCCCCCAGGCTCAGCTCCTCCACTTACACGTCTTCTTCAACACCTTTGCATCTTTATTTTTCAACGGGGTGCTTTCCCTACTACTATTACACTTTAAAGAAGACCAGAACTGCAGACAGTTGTAAACCTGTCAGCACACCCATGACTTACACAGTGGCGCGATAATGATTTTTCTGTTTTATCCTTCATTCATTTCGAAATAATCTTCAATATTAAATTGGGGGAAGGGGGAGATTAATAACTATGGAGTGTTGAACTGACTTTTTCCATCATAATTCCAACATCGTGTCCCTCTGAGTAGTAATTCAGTCCAACACGAGGCATGGAAAAGATTTCTCCACCCATGCTGGATCTTTGTCAAGAGCACAATATCACAAGAGCCCTCTGCAAGGCTCCACCACCAGCTCTCATTTTCTCAGCCCCAGATAAATTATGAACAGTAAAATGCCTGCCTTCTCACTTTGTTTGTCATGAATGTTCTGGAAATGAAGAATCTGTGTTCTTCTCCATTTCTGAGTATTTTGCAGTAAATGTATGATTCTGGTCCTTGCGGTGCCAATCGGAAATGCTGTGGTTGAATTCAAAGAACTGAAAGGGCAGGCAGCTAAGCACGGTTCCACAAAACAGCAATACATAGAGAGAAAAAAAAAAAAAAGGATCTGTGCTTTCAAGTTCAGCATAAAGCCATATGCTTTTGTTCTCAACTTCTCTGCATTTGTTATTTACTGCAAAGCAGAAATTTTCCATCAGTTTTTCAGTCTTGGGTTTTCTGTTGCTGAATAGCTGTTCCCCCTTTTGGGATCAATCCATTCTTCCCATTTTCTTCAGTTCTTACGTCTTAACAATTTTTAAGCTTTTCAGATTACTACAGAATAAAATCTATCCATATTTAGAAGCCTTAAATCTTGTTTGTTTTTTCAATTACTATATGATTTTTTAAATGTAATTATACTAAGATCTACACCTCGAGATTCTGAATGAACGGGAGGACAGCCTTTAATGGCACAGTCTGCAGTACACTTACACATCCAACAAAGGATATTGCTATTGATTTCACTGTGCACCTCAGGATTTCTACCTTTGCAGACACCTGGGACAGAGGCCATCTTGCCAAAGTCCTGCACCACACTCTGAAAGCACTTTGAGTGCATCTTGACCCCATGTGTGGAACAGAAGAGTCACTGCAGCCTCCCCCAGGTTCACTTTGAAGGGAAAAAAAGAAACCTGAGCACACAGGCAGCAAGAAAAGCAGACTGCATTCCAGTTCTGAGCAAGTAATTACTGACATCAGCTCTGTGATTTGTATGGCAGGCCAGATCTTTAGTGCAGCCAGGAGATGGCAGGAAGGTACATCACTGAGCCTAAAGCAATTCCATGTTCCAGTGGTATTTAACATTAAAAAAGTATGCAAACATCTCCGTGCTTTTGAGATAACCACAAAAAAGCACAACATTCTTTACACTGTTTCCTTATTCTTACCATCAGTTTCCTCGCTCTGCCATCACATAACACCTTGGAAAACTGATGGGCTTCCCTTTCTTCTCATCACCTGTCCCACTGCTTACAAATCCAACACAAAATATGAGGGAAAGGAGCAGGGTGCATGGCTGCCCACCATGCAGTGACACTCTGTACAGGACACAGGGCTATTTACAGCCTTCCTGCAGTGCCCAGGATCTCAGATTACATTCTCACCAGGCTGCATCTTTCTAGGAGACACAAGTGGTTTGACCCAATAAAATTACTACTTGATACCTGAACACTTCCCTCCAAGTCAATCACACTTGCTAACCAATCTGTCACTTTATTCTCAATTCCCAGCCCAAACATATTTCAGAAGACCAAAAAACTGCATGCAGATTGGCAGCATTCTTGTGTCTTAATGAACTGCATTTCTCCTCGCTGCTCATTTTGTCAATCTGGTAGACACTAAATGACTTCTACAGGAATTCTGTGCGTTCCCCTGTTTGTTTGGCGGGTTTTTTTGGTTTTTTGTTTGTTTGTTGGGGCGGAGGGGAGGCAGGTGGGAGGTGTCCTGAAAAATCTACATCAGCACTGTGCAAATATCTGTTTTAAAGTCAGTGAAGTAGAATTGACAGGTTGAAGGCAGGAAGAATAGCCATGCACTGCAGCCCAAAAAAGGTGCAAGGACCTATGGTTGAATTTAGATATACCTGTAGCACAGATTGTTGTTGATTTGGTATATGGTTGATCCACTATTTGAAAATATTAAAAATGTAAAAATGAAAACACGTGGGTTTTTTTCCTAACAGTTCCCCCGATGTGAGGACTTCACTAAACCTCAAATAACTTATCATGTACTTTTGGTAAAGAATCCTAGAATATTCCAAGCTGCAAGGGACCCACAATTGAGTCCAACTCCTGGCTCCACACAGTAACAACTGAAAAATCAAACCCTATGTTTGTGAGCGTTGTCCAAATGCTCTTTGAGCTCTAGAAGATGATGCTCACCCAGGAGATCACTATGCTGGCTCCTCCTAACACAGTGACAAAATTCCTATACTGGCAGTTTCCTAATATTGCTCCAACACTCTTCTGTTTTCTGTTAGCAGCAATTTTGAAAACATTCCATTGCAGATGTTGAAGGTTATACCATACCAGACCTGCATTTGAGGCTTCTTCCCAATACCCCTTCCGTACAAGAAGGGATATCAGTGATCACAAAGCAGTGGGACCGCCTTCACTTGTTACTCAAACTGCACACTGCAACAATTCCACTCACTGAAATTCCATACATAATCTTACAATCCTATTAGTTTGTCACACATTCTTTGAGTCTCCCCACATACAGTGTACTGCCTATGTTAGAAACAGGCTGGGATTCAGAAAGAAAAAATACAGATTTTTACCCTTTAGTTGAATCCCAAATCTCACAGACCAGTGAGAGATCTGACTCCAAAATTTATCAAAACAGAAATACCTTCAACCTCTGTAATGTTCATAAATATAATATGAGCAGCCATGCAATTCAGCAAAAATCTTACAAAGATTTTCAGATTTGAGGGGAACAGGAGGAATCTGAGAGCTTTGTTATTTATGAGCACAGCAAAGGTCTTCACTGCTGAATTCCCATTAGCTTTCATTTTGCCTACAACCACTGTCTCACTATCTCACAGAATCATAGAATTGCTCAGGTTGGGAAAGACCTTAAAGATCATCAAGTCCAACTGCAACCTAATTATACTACCCTAATTCCAATAACTCTCTGCTAAATCATGTCCCTGAGCACCACATCTAAACGGTTTTTATACACATTCAGAGATGGTGACTCAACCACCTCCCAAACATTGGCATTTTCAAGTAGTTCTCATATTCAAGTTCAGTACATCCATTTCAACACAAAATGGTTTCAGTTATCCATCCAAGTATTGGCTCGGGACTCTGTACAGCTTAATGTGCTCAAGGATCATGCTCAGTTCCCAGAAGTCCTTGTTAGGCTCAGAATATGATGTGGTGAGCATCAGGGTTTAAACATAACAGAAGTAGGTTATTCATGAAGTTGTTTTCTGGATGGCAGACAGCTTCAATGTAGTAATAGAAGCCCAACACCAAAGATAGCTGCATATTTTTTATATGGGAGGGAGAATAATCATAATTGGTAAAGCTCCCACTGGCTACTAAAACCATCCCTATGTGCATGCACGTCAGAAAGCAGGGAACGATGTATATTTGTTTTTAAAAATAGACATTTTTGTCTAAATAACCACCTAAAACAAAATTTCCAACTATTCAAAGCACAGAATTGTTCATAAATTGTCTTCAAACAGCTAATGGGAGGTCATTTTACACGTACATCAAGTGCGTATTTCCAGTACACCCATACTTTGGTGCATTCTTTGCAAGTTTTTGCAATCTGACTGATGTTTAAAGACCTTTCAATCACCACACGTTTCAAAACCACACAGCAAGTTATTTACATGAAACACTGCAAATAAGAGCTTTGCCTCAGGAATTGTACATGCTAACATGAACAAGAGAAACTGAAGCCTCCAGTTGTGTAACCCAAGGTTACTTGAACAAATTGTTGTATACAAACGAAAGCATATTTTCTAAATGAAAAGGTTTACAATTAGTAAAGCATTCAAACACAGAAATGTATTAGGGCTTATTGGTGGACAGGGGAAGGTTAAACAAATTCCACACGTTTATGAAATCATTTAAAAGTTAGGAAAATCAATCTAACAAGAATCAATGAAACTAATGGTGATTTTACTTCTAATTACGTAGGTTACTGTAGATATCAAAGCTCATAGAAGTTGAATATGTGTCAATTCCTTGATGAAAAAAATATTATCCATCTAAAATAAGTACTAAAGTGAAAAAATGTAAGTATATATAAATGTAAATAGCATTCTATACCCCTTTCCTGGTTCCCACTTCGGATTATTTTTCTCCCTGGAAATACTGGGAGAATCCAATCCTGGAAATAATGGGAGAGTATCCTAAATACAAAATCCAAACTTATCTGAATAAAGTCTGCAGAAATCTTCTATGATCCTCACAGCTAACTACTGGACACAAGAAAAGGAGCAGCTACTGAAGCATTTTATTTCTTTTGAGCCAATGGAAATAAATTACTGAACCATATGGAAACTGCTTTGAAAACCACAGCACTCCAATATAGGAGTACAGAAGACTAACTGCTAAAGTCCTACCCAAACTTACAGCTGCTGCAGGACGTGGAGGTGACTATATGAAACTAACCTCAAATGATGCAGCTCCTCTGAAACAATCCAATTTACCATAATGTTGCAGTAAGATACCATCACTGCTGCACCACTGAAATTTCCCTACTGATTAATGTTCATAGAACTGTTTGAGTTGGAAGAGACCTCCAAAGATCACCCACCAGTACAACTCCACTGCAATGAACAGGGACACCTACAGCTCCATCCAGTGCTCACAATGACCAGTCTCACTTTGGATGCCTCCATGGGGCATCCACTCCTTCCCTGAGCAAACTGGTCCAGTGCTTCACTACCCTTACTATAAAAATATTTTCTTATTCCCAGTCTAAATGTCCCTTCTTTTAGTTTAGAACCATTTCCCCTTGTTCTGCCACACCAATCCTGGTTACAGAGCCTGTCCCCTTCTTTCTCACAGCCCACCTTCAGATACTGGCACTGACATTCACAGCTGCTGATCATTGTTACAAAGCATGGAAAGGATAGAAAAGACAAGAGGAGACTCAAGAAGGATCCTTCTCCCACATTCATTCCATTTTTTCCTGTAATCATCTTGTTTAATTTGCCTTCCATATGCAGAACAGTCATAAAGAGAAGACGTTTATTGGGAAGTTTCACACGCGGACAGGGCTCAGGCCACGGTGAAATACTGCCTTCAGGAAACCAGGCAGCTTCAGACCTAGCTGAAATAAATTTTATTCTGTCTTCAGTTTCCCACACATTTACTAGATGCAGTTTGATACTTCAGAATTACTTCCTTCTGCTTTACCAAAAATGATCATAATTCTAAATTTTCTGCAACAGTTTTTCCTCCTGAGAGAAGTTTCCAGAAGGGATTTTTTCCTTTTGCTTTTCCAACACCAATATTGTTTTCAAGTCGAGCTGTCTTCCATCCAGACTGACATTTACAAGCTGTGCTAGAAGTTGTCCTCCTCCCTTATTAGAGGCATAAGGAGCATATCACCAAAGACAAGATTTCAAATGAACCACCTCCCCCTGAATGCCAAACCAATGAGTGTTTACACAATTAAAAAACTTCTCCTCAGCACTGTTTAAAATCTGTGCTCTGCTGTTATGGGATATGTAAAGAACTTAAACCACCACGTGTTAACATTTGCCAGTTTACACAAGCTGATGGCTGTACACCACCACGACCACTATGTCTGATTATAAATAAAAGTAAAAATATTTACTTACAGCATTAATAAAACCCCTGGAATCGGTTTTATATACATACGTAACCAAGCCATACGCTTCTTAATAAAGAAAATACTTCAAAATGTAGAAATGAAAAACAAAAAATAACCATTTCAGATACTGTGTGCAAAGGTGTGCTCTTTGTTTTGTAGCAAAGACACTGCATGGAGGCAGATGCTAACTCACCAATTACTGCTCTCACATGGAAAATGTTTAACATTTTTACACTAAACATCTGTGTCTTTTCTCCAACAAAACATAAAGTGGAACACATACTTCGTCACTAATAGTACTTGGCTATTATTTTGAAAGCTTACAGTTTTAACAGTAACAAAATGATTTTTGTGCTGAAACTGCTGCTGTAATTATCATTATGCTATAAATGATGTCAGCAACAACATCACATCAGAAGGGGCAATCATACAATAAGAGTGGATATTGGTAATTAAAAGTGTGAAGGATTTAATTCTGAATGAATCACTTGGAGCACAAAGTAATAATTAAATCTAAAGTGATTAATCAGTAATGAGACACGCTCATTCCATCAGGCAGTTTTATGGTAAGTCTAGTGCCTGTAAAAAAAATTTTAATACATAAATTCACAAATGAGCTGGATGAATTCATACTTATGTAAACTGTATCCCCCCTAGAAATGTTTTCATTTTGCATTTTTTGAACACAGAATTAAAGTTTTCTTTTTTATAAGATGAAATCAGAATGCCAAGTCTCTTGAGCTGTCATAATACTTGAGCAGTTCCAACAGCGACCACCTGATGGTCATAATAATCTCATAATAATGGAGATTTCAAGCAGAAGTGCCAAAACCTCAAAAAATAAGATTCCAAAATGTTGCATCTTAAAACTTCCCAGTTCTAAGGCCATAGGGAGAGAGACATTTATAGTCTTGAGCATGCAGCAAGAGGTTCTGCTGCAGGCCCACAACAACTACAAGTCAGGTCATCCCTGACAGTACACAAACATCTCTGCACATCTCCTCTGTGTTCCAGAAAGAGAAACTGATTAAAAGGTGTGTGTTCCTAGTAAGGTTATGCTAAAAAAGGGTCATTTACAAGGTTCCCCAAAATTTCTGAGTTCACAGCGAACCCAGCTCAAGGCACGTTCCCTGCTTCGTCATGTCTTAGCCTGCCATTCAGGTTGCATATTAGGAAACATTTTCTTCTCAGAAAGAGTGGTGAGGCATTGGTACAGGCTGCCCAGGGAGGTGGTGAAGTCACCAACCCTGGAGGTGTCCGAGAACTGTGGAGATGTGGCACTGAGGGACATGGTCAGTGGTGGTGACGGGCTGATGGTTGGACTGGATGATATTAGAGGTCTTTTCCAACCTTAATGATTCTGTAACTGATAATGCAGAAATCCAAGTGTGCTCAGCCTCTCCTCTGGGGACGTGCCTTCCATCTTTGCTGCCAGTTTTGTTGCCTTCCTCTGGATGCTTTCAAGCACCTCAATATCCTCTATATTGTGGAGCCCAGAACTGCAATCAGTATTCAAGGCAAGGCCACACCAATGCTAAATACCTTAGGAAAGGAAAATCACCTTTTTTTACCATCAGTCTGCACTGTGCTTAATGCACCCCACAATGCAGTTTGCCCTCCTGGCTGCCAGGGCACCCACTGGCTCCTGCTCAGCTGCTGGCACCAGCATCTCCAGGTCCTTTCCTGCTGAGCTGCTCTCCAGCTGCTCTTGATCAGGAAAGCTTGGCTGGCAGAAGGGGTGAGGACTGCAGGATTCTCCTGCTCTCATATCCCTCACTGAGAGACTTCTGAAGTTCTTCTCTTTTTCACTAGGGAAATCCTCAGCTTTCTCAATACACCACTGGGATTTCAACTCCTGGGAAGCCTGGAGATCTGCCTCGACCCACTTTTTCAGTCTATCAAATCCTTGCCTACAGCATTACTACAAATCAGAGCTGTTGCTCACACTAGATATGGGTGTCCAGTGCTCTTTTTAACCTGAACTTATACATTCCTTTAACCTCAGTTACCAGCTAGCAAAAAGTCAACAACCTTTAACAAACCCAAGACAAATTTTCTTAATGCATTATAAAAGACAAAAAGTTTCACCTGGCAGAGAAGTTTCAAAAGGGATTTATAATTCTGACAGTATTGGTAACTCTAGGAAGTCAAGACAAGTAGCTGCTCACCAGGAAAGATCACATTAAAGGAGCATAACGTTCAGTATTGCATCCAGTGCCTAACAAGGTACAGAGGAAAGTTTAAAAATGCAAACAGCTTTGCATAGAAAGCAAGAGACAAAGAATTAAATGTTTGCTCTGACTGTTGCCAAAACATCCTGCGCTGAAGTGATGGATGAGGTTTCCTGAGGCTAAGATGCCAAAGCCAATTAGCCATGTAAATGCACAAGAATGCCAGCTGCCAAGATCTAACTTTATTACTGTATTACTTAAAAGTGAAGACATCAGCAATGTTTAAGTTCATATGACTGCTGATCTTAAAACCTGCCTCTTAATAACTTCAAATGCGGGGGAGTGACAACGACCTTAAGTTGCAACCTTTTAAAATTATCCTCGAGTGCCATCAATTACCCATAATTTGATTATGTAAAGTATTCTGTTAATCAAATTAGTCTACATTATGTTCTATTTAAAAGAAAGAGAGACTGCAGCTTATTCCTTTTTGCATGACTTTTATGTAAAGTTTATATTTAAAAGTAGCAATTTATTTCAGTATTGCCTGTTTCAGTTGCCAAACTGCCCATCCCACAGAACATGATATGTGTAAAGTATATAGCTTACTCATTTATGGCATCTATTTCTGAATTCCAAAATAAAATTTTTGGAAAGTGTTTTGAGCATTTATCGACTAGAATAAAACATGCCTAAGTCTTTGATTATTTGAAAACATCTGTGTTTAATTTCTAAGCAAGTAGCTTGGGAATGTTGATCATACAATACACTTCCCTGCACAGCCACTAGAATAATCTCCAGGATTCTGTGAAAGGGTAAAGCTTTTTTTCTGCTTAGGTGGAACAGATCTGAACGTTACTGTCAGTCACTAAAGAGCACCCATTTCTTTCGAACAACTTCCATATTCCTCCAAACTACCCAGGAAATAATTTGCTCCTTTTTCCACAATGTTATTAACTCCATAATAAAAACCATTTTGCTTTTTGCCTACTGCTACACTTCCACTTTCTTTACTTTCCCACTGAGGGTACTAACAACATCATTTCCTGATGCACACCCTGGAGATGCTGACACAATAGTGGAAGCATGACAAGATGAAGACAGAGTATACCATCTGAAGGCTACAGAATGAGTGTCAGGCGAGTTTCATCTTGTATGTCCTCTATGAAGAAGATTGGAGTTCTATTTCTATCTCCTTTTTCCAGCAAGACCCAGGCACTGAAGAAGCAGAAGCTAAGGAAGAGGCTTTCCAACCAAATCCAGATGACAGAACAGCAGAAAATTGCTATTCCTCAAAAAAAGGCAGGTCTTGCCAACAAGTAGCACGTGGCCTGACACAAGATGATGTTGAGGTCTAACTTGATACCAGAGAAGACTTGTTTCTTGTTAGTACTTATTTTTTGAATGCCTGTTGGAAGTTAAGTCATAAGCCTTTATCAACTACAGCTAGCAGCAAGTCATCCTGGAGACATTTACGGTCAGGCTGGATGGGGCTCTGAGCAACCTGATGGAGCTGTAGGTGCCCCTGTTCGTGGCAGGGAGGTTGGACCAGATGACTTTTGGGGGTCTCTTAAAATTCAAACAATTCCATGATTACCTGAGGCTGCTATCTGCTTACCTGTGTAACAGTGAAAATTTTGCCATGGGTGCATAAGACTTCTTTCCACACAACACTAAATGCTGTCTCTGTTCCTCCCTTACCCAGGCAATGACAGACCTGTCCTCACTGGGAGTACTACCACAACATCAGGGGGTTGTGCTCTGCCAGGCAGGGATGATTATACAAGCCAGAGATCTACCTCAGGGTAACTTCCAGTGAAGAAAAGCAGACAGCTTCCCTGCAAGATCTCCAAGTGGAATTTTTCCTATAAGTTAGCCAGAAGCACAGTATCAAAGTACTCATATTTTCTATCGGTATCTTTTAAGACAGAGATAAATAAGCAGAATTTTACTACCCTGACATAAAGGATAACCTAGTAGCTCCTTTAGTTTTTTGGGGTTTTTTTTCCCTTTTCCTTGTAAGAAGGAACTAAGCAACTGTTCTACTTACACTACCACACTATCAGCTCAAAAGCTAATAATGCAAGGAATGAAAGGAATATCTAGCCTGGACAACATTAAAGAATAAATACACATGGTCCCTTCCAGCTGTTGCTGTAACCAAAGGCACTGTCACCTCCAAAGAGGGACACAGATAACAGCCACAAATCACAGAAGAGGTGGTGGCAGGAAGACAGCAAGACTCCACAGAGCCTCATTCCTCATAAAGGAACTGCCTCAAGCATTTACTTGGAGAATTTTCAGTTATGGAGATTACTTCTGAAACATTAGAAAACTTTAAAAAAAAATAAATAAATCAGATATTCTTACCTTCATTGTCATGCTAAAAGACACCCCAGCAGTGTTTGTATAACAATAACACAAAGAATAGCGTAGAACTACACAACCACATTCTAATTGTTTAAAAAGAGAAGCAAATAGTGGTTAGAAAAATAAATAAAGAAATCAACCTTCCTAGAGTCCATCACTGCTAACAATTCTGAAATATTTATTCCATCAAAGTAAATCTATCTGCCCTTCTTTCTACACTGACTCCATCTTTTGACTAAAACTGTACCATTCCCAATGGAAAAGAAAAGGAGTTGGTGGCTTGTTTACAGAATGTCAATTTGAAAGTTTAAACAGAAATCATTTCCTTGTGCCGTAGCATATAAACTGCACAACAAATCTAACGGTCCGCCAAAACAAATGGGATTTTTAAAATACCTATTAGCCTAGATTTATCAATGAAAAAGTCATAATCAGTACCTTATTTTATATTAAAGGATATTTCTGAATTGGTACGTTACAGCATTGCCTGGTAATTTCTCAACAGAGTTACAAGGTACACAACGTGACAGAAATGCTATTTCGTAGTCAAATAGCACGGAAAAAAGCATTCAATTTGTATTTTCATAGGAGCATACACTTAATTACAACAGGCACGAGGTGTTTCTTGAAGCGCTCATAGCAACTCAAACACATCTGCAAGTTTGTACAAAAAGCATGTGATAAGCTGGTGAGAAAAATCACTCAGGAATGTTCGGCGTCAAAGTATTCATTGTGTGCCAGTAACTTCCTTTCAATATTATCACTTTGCCTTTAGCAAAAACTTGAAACTAGAGGCCCAGCAACAGCACAGCTCACTATTGGATTTCTGCTGCTGCTGCTGCTTCTCTCGCCATAGCAAAACTCGCCCCTCTTTCTTTCAGCCCTGCACACACCACCCCCACAAGGCATGAAACAATAACAAATATAGTGTGCATGGAAAGTGATATTGGAAGGGTCTTGGCCTCAAACATTTGTGCCATGCTTTATATTCCATTATATTCCTGTGAAGCTCTGTTTGCTGCCACAGCGTACCACACGTCTTAAACTAGATTAGTGGTTTTGGTGTTTTAAATGTTGCAAAGCACGAAAGTTTGGCAGCATTCTGAATCGCTATGACTTCCATCCTGTAAGAAAGCAGACAAGTGTCTAGAATTAAAGCTGTGACTAAAGAACCCTGGATACTCATTTCTCCATTAGAAACAGAGGGATTCCTTTTTGATTGAATCTGTGCTTCAGCATTTTGCTTGCTCTTAGACCAACTTATCTCAAGCTTTAAGAGCCCAACACTTGTCCTTCATACTGCTTGGCTGGAATAAACAAAGGTTCAGCCAAAACGAAGCCAAATTTAGACCAATTACGTAACTTAAAAACAATTCAACTCTGGTACTGCTTGGACTACTTTAAAAGTGCTAGAAGCCATGCTCAGTTACAGCACTGCGCTCTATCACATATTGAAACAGCATCGCCCATTCAAGTGCCTTCAACCAATTTGTTTGATTCAGTATTTGTTTAATGTGGACAACATTTTCATTAGTTTTAGGTATTTCCAAACAGGACTCAAAATACCAATGAACAGTATTTTTATGAAAGCAGATTTATGGAAAGAGTTGGTTTGCTGAGAGAAATAGTAACACACTAAGCAAGCTCTCAGCTTCAGCAGCAGCCCCCAAATTTTCCAAAAAACATCATAAGTTCAAAATGTACAAAACATTGAAGTTTTTCCCTTGTTATATTCTTGACTGTTTTCTCAGCAATTCTCCTTATTCATATCTACCTATAACAGCAGTGTTTCTCTTCACTAATACCCATCTCCAATAAGGGATCTGTTTTACATTGCATCTAGGAAGATGTACTCTCCCTTCTGAACTCTGATAGGAAAACATTCTTTTTCCTTACTACTGATGGCAGGCATGGCTGCACATTTCTTCTCCTAATACGTCATCTCTTCCCTTGGTATACGGTATATTAAAATACTTCTTCACTGACAGGTGCACTGATGAGCTATCATCAGAACAGCAGCGAGTATAACATGGACTAGCCATGTTTCTGCATTAAATTCATCCAGATGCAATTGCTGACAATTTCTCCAGCTGCCATACCCAGGACACCAAAAACAGTGCCTTCTTTGTCACTCACTCTGGGCTCCTGCTAAATTTCTCTTTGTGTTAATTGCAGCAAAATTCATCACTTCCTTTCCCTGCATAGCAACCATTTTCTTTATCGTCTGCTCTCTGCACGTAGAACAGATCAACTTCTTCCACTGCCTTCCTCTCATCCAACTGCCATTACAGCAGCCTAGCTTCAATTCCTCCATAATTCTTGCTATTAAGAGTTCTAATATCTCATCTTCAGATTCTACTTCGTCCTTTTCTTGCTTTCTCATCTTATTTTTCAGAACTATATTTTTACCACTCCTTAACGCCTGCCGCTATGGCCAGGAGTGATTCCTATGCTAATTCCTCTCACTGCACTCAAGAACAAGTCCTCCATAGTGCCACGCTGCCTTCTGCATCCAGCTGCTTCATCTCACGTTTGAACTTTACATTGTTTAACCTGTGACCCCGATGAACAACTTGTTAATGTTAACATTTCCCATTTTGTAAGTACAGCACCATACATGACATTAAACAAGGCTAAGTGCTGGGTCCCGCACTTGGGTCAAAATAACTCCACATAGTGATATAAGCTTGGGGAAGAGTGGCTAGAAAGCTGTCTAATAGAAAGGGATCTGGGGGTGTTACTTGACAGCAGGCTGAACATGAAACAGCAGCACGCCCAGGTGCAAGAAGGTGAATGGTATCCTGGCTTGTATCACAAATAGTGTGGCCATAAGGGCTGCGGAGAGATGGTCCCTCTCTCTACTCAGCTCCCGTGGGACTGCACTTCAAGAGCCACCTCCAGTTTGGGGCCCCAGTGACAAGCAGATATTGAGTGGAGACTATATGAAAAGAGCAACAAAGCTGGTGAAGAGTTTTAGAAAATGAGAGTTACAAGGAGTGGCTGATGGAACTTTTGTTGTTTAGTTTGGAGAGAAGGAGACTGAGGAGAGACCTCATCACTCTCCACAAATACCTGAAAGGAGGTTGCAGTGAGGTGTTGGTCTCTTTACTCAGGTAACGAGGGATAGGAGGCGAGTTGGAGGTCTGCAACAGTGAGGAAACAGCCTTACATCACCCAGGATAGGTTTAGATTGGATATCAGGAAGAATTTGTTCATGAAGAGGGTGGTCAGGCATGGTTTAGTGATGGGACTCGGTAGGTCAGACTGGTGGATGCACTTGATGATCTTGAAGGCCTTTTCCAACATAAGTGATTGCATTCAAATAGAGTAGAAATTACAGAACAAAGCAAAGGAAGCCTTTGACATAATGAGGTGCAGTTCAAATTTCAAGTTCAAGAATATAAGTAAAACTCAATTTCTTTTTGGTAAGAGCAAGAAACCCTTTTTATACTTCAGTATACGCTAAGAAGCATTTTCTCTTGGTGAACATTCCAATGACAATGTATCAGTTTTCCAATAATTTTATTTCTCAAACTTTTATAACAAAAAGTCCTAGCCCAGGTTAATCTCTTCCTATTTTTATTTTTTATTTTTTAAATTTTTAAACTGAATTCAGACTTTGTTTCAACACAAAAATGCCAACTTTTTTCTTCAGCTTCAAAGCAACAACTCAAATGTCAAACTGTTCACCATTAAGTATGCCATAACTGTTTTGAAATATAAGAAGTATAGGTATTAATCATGGGTGCCCATTTATTACTATCATCATCGTTTCCAGATAAAAATAACTGACGAGATTACATTTCACTTTCCACCTTTTGTTGGAATCTTGGGGTTCCTTTTGATCTCAAATTATCCATGAAGGGTTATCCTATATGTTCACCACCAATGCATCACTTACAATCCTAGAAATGTCTTGACTTTAACAAGTGCAATCCAAAATAGAACTTGAAAGGCTCCGTGCTGCTGTGTGGCCCCCAGCACAGACTGCTACTGCAGGTCTGTATTGGGGATCACAAATGTCAGTTCTTAGACAAGTTACAAGTTAAAAATGTCCAAACCCACATTTTCAACCTCGTATATTACTTTATTTCTAAAAAACTTCAGCTTCCAGAAAGCACAGTATTCCCATAAAAATCCAGTCCTTAGGGGTTTTGTTCCAATAGATGCAGTCTAGCAGAAAGCAACCTTAAGAAACTACTTCCATCCAAATTTTCCACAGAGCATATATAGTATTAACAACTTATTAAAAATAAGTTGTTAATCATAGATTCTATGGTTCTCATGTTTTTTAATGCCATTTTATTGTGTAAGCAGTCAGAAAATACAACTTGGGAGCTCAGGGTCACATAAATCTATAATTACTGGATTACTTACAATTAGTCATGACACTTATGTAGCTTGGGATGAAAAAAAATAAAGAATAAAAAAATCAATAAAGATGTTATTGCCCAGAACAAGAGTTCTTCCACCTCCTGCCTTCCACTCCATAACAGCAGCCATATACGTGGCTTTAATATATCTGTGCCCATTTCACTACGTAAGTTCACCTGTACCACAAACTGTTGACCATTGCTAATAGGACAGTAAGAACAAATTTCTATCTTAGAAGTCCTCATATGGCTATAAAAATTCACTGAATCAATAGCCAAGATAATTGCTTGTAATAAGCAATAAACCTAATTACAATTACCCCCCTCTAACTAGCCGAAAGCGCTCATGACAAAACACAAAGACATAATTATTGTTGCTCAGACTGAAAAACATACTTTAGCAAATATGAAACAAAACAATGCAGTGTATTTAGTTCAGAGAACACTTTAATAGGCCCTGAAGATAGTATTACAGAATGCAAGAGTCACTTCACGTTCCAGTTACATGTTGCATTTTCATTACCTAAAAGTTAGCTTGAGTCACATTATGCTCCAGCTCTGAAATGTGGATAACAGTATTAATAAGTGCAGCTTGCCAGCTTTCAGAACATGCTGCAATCTAGAGATAACAAATATTTTAAAGGCATTGTAAAGTTATGAGTAAATCTTAACCAAGCATATAAAGTTCTCAACCAGAGACAAGCAACACAGGTAGGCAAACATTCACAGTGATTACACAGGTTGCTAACGAGGAAAGTACATCATGATCAAGGGCAATTTATAGGGCAAATCCTTGGCTGTGCAAAGTTCAAACACATGTGACTAAAATAAACCATTATGCTAAACACAACACTCATGGAATCAAACAGCCTCTTTAAAATAGAATTAAATTTGTTGATTTTTCCTTTATAACACTGTTGAACTGCCCAAGTGAGCTGTTGGTATCACAGTTTAAGAGCTGCAAACATACTGACAGCTTTCTCAGAGTAGGGACACTCAGAGTGTTGCTGTTAAGCACACCTATTTTGTCCTTCTCTTGAAAAGTCTGCTCCCAATGAGTGATGACATGACCACCAGCACATCCTGAACAAGAAGTTTCTACACAGTTGCTGCTCTTGGTTCAAAGAAAAACTCAAACTTTTCAATATTAAAGTTGCCCTTGTAGGAATTCAATGCCACATTAGCATGTTATTGAGGATCTGAACACAGAAATATATTAATTTCAAGAAAATGGTTAGTCTCCTCCTCAAATTAGAAACAACTTTACAAAGAACAGGAATCTTAAAAGATGGGTATGAACCATCCAGATCACATGGCTATAGAAGACAGTAGTTGAAATTAATATAATTCATGGTGAGAATTAAATTACTCTCTTCTGAAGTCTGTGAACCCTAGTCATGGCTATTTCAGGACAGGCCAAGAACCAACTGCTGTTTAAAAGACTTTTTTTTTTTTTTTTTACACACCTAAATTTGAGAGGGAATTCTAATAGAATTTGTAAATGCATTTATTTATATGGGTAGGATATTTACGTGGAAGACATTCAGAAAGAGATGATGTTACAGTGTCCTACCAAGAATCCTCAGAATTACAACTGTCACCAACAATGACTTACTAGGATGGAAGAGAAAGTATCAGTGTTATCACTGATCTGTGCTGCAAGAAATTGCCTTTGCCTCAATACTTCTATTAATGAATCTTCAAAGTCCGCGTGATTCCCTCAAGGCCACAGTAAAGTACAGTGTTCTATGTTGGTCAGATAATTATTTTGGCATAACATAGTCATTCCTAAAGTATGATCATGCAATAAAAGTACATTTTTAGAAAAAGTTAAGGTACAAAGTATGAATTCAGATAAACTTACTACTACTATTTTTTTCCATGAGAAAAACCAAACTGGCACAACCATCTGGTAAATATTTTCGTATGCACAGTATTTGACAGTGGTTTCAAAAACAATTCCAACGATCTCACATATTTTTACCATTTGAATAAAGGATTACTTACTTGATTTGCCATGTAAATTGTGAGGAGACCTCTCCTATAAACAGAAATGATAGCATCAGTGAACAAATTAAACATTTTGTCAATCAAAGAAAAGTACCTTAAGCATCTGAACACCTTATTAAAGAAGAGAGTTTAGTAACTGGTTTATTGATGGGGGATGAATCATCACCATCCTGCAGGAAAACAGATACGAAACCAAAAATAGCACTTCCATAGCACAGAATCAAAGCAGAGAGGAATTACATGGACCAAGTTACTATGTATAACTTGTACTGCATGAGCCTTGAAGCCGTCACGCAGGGAGAGGCAAGGCACCGTGGGTTCCACAGCACGTACCAGAATTAAAAGCCTGTGCAGGACATGATGATGTAAGCGTACAAACCATAGCCAAAGTTAAACTGGGAATTCACAGGAACTGCTTCTGTATAAACTTTTACCTGGGGCAAGCATGGTGTCACCCAAGATGCCTTCACCATTCTGCTTATATTCTCCTTATATTCTCACAAAAAGTGTTTTCTACTGGAATGGACAATGCAGATGTCATGGCACCAAGCAGCACGCCCACCTGTCCCAGCTGAGAGCTACAGTGCCAACAGTGCCACTGCTTTTGCCTTTACAAATCTTCACCACGTTTCTTCTTTGTTCCCCTTCTACTGTATGATGCCCCACACCACATGATGCTACTAGCTGGATGTTAATGGCATAAATCTGGGCTCATGCTGCCCCACATTTCCAGTACAATACCAAATAGTGAGCTCTGGCTACATCCATGTGAGCTGCTGCAGCAGATTGTATCAGAAGTTTCCAAAAGGTCCAGCTATCAAAAATATAGTTATTTTCTGTATTCATTCACCAGTCAGTGAGCTTGGAGAAAGGTTTTGCACTTACAACCACAGATTTCCTTCGCCCTCATTTGTCTTCTCTCTTCTACAGAGATTAGCTTTTACAGTTTACAGGCACAGTGTCAGCATTTCTTACCTGACTATGGCTCACAGCATCTTGATTTTACTATCAGCCTTGGAGAAGTTGGGATGTTTTGCTTTGTTCCCAGTGCTGCTACACAGTAATTCCAAAAACACAACTGCATTATATGTTTAATTGCTAATATGGAAACAAGTTTATAACCTGAATTCATCTGTCTTCACATCATTCTGGTATGGTTTTCTTTGTTTTGATGTGACAACATGAAAGGTCCAACCCAGGCTTGTAGGTATGTCACAGTTTTAAGTTTTGAGCATTCGTGGGGTGCTTAACAGAACTGCATGTTCACAAAATAACCTGCAATCACTGCAATTGCACAAGCAAGCAAATCAAACTCACAGACAGACAGAAACCAAAAACTAAAGATCTGGTGAAGTTAGGAAACAGAAGAAACAAAAAGATAGGGAATAACACCCACAACTGTTAAAGCAATTAGACTTCTAAACCTTGTAACAAAGCAGCAAAATCCTGCATGCTGCTTCTGACCAAGGGAAAAATTCACTTTGGATGGTAAATGAATTGAACTCGAGTTGGTCCACAAATGACCACTGAATCTTGCAGCCAGTTTGCCCAGGTGATTAAATGCCATTGTTATTGCTCCCAATTATGTACACGTTTTTTAGTTTGTTCTCACAGAGGACAAAAAAAAGGGTATTTGATGTTTCTTGGGGTTGGTTAGTTGGTTGTTCCCCCCTCCCCCTTTCCTGTACAAGTTTAAAAAGCTCAGGATAAATTAAATGTACAAACAAGTGTTTGGAAACAGCATTAAATTTACTCTTGACAGCTATCCTGCCAACTCAGCTCACTTTGAGCCTTTTGGAAAACACCAGAACTGCAGTTCTACCTGCAGTAACATACTAACCCAAAAGCAGCTTCCACCTGTGACAGATGCAGCTTTCAGAGCACAGTGTGTATACTGACAACTGTTACTATGAGTAGCATGGTGATAAGTTGGTGGATTCCCTCCCGCAGCATCTGTATCACACGGGCAGAGATGACATGCAGATGGAGTGGCTTTAGTCTCCCACATAAAAAAAATAAATCAAATGGAAGTACTAAAAAACTAGGAACTCTATCTGTCAAAGCTTTAGCTTCCCTTATGGTCCCCTCTTGGCCAAAGGTAAAGCACAACCTGCAAAGACAAAGAAAGGAAAAGGGGCTAGAAGAAAGGAAGGAAAGAAACAAGAAGCTGCACTGCAGCTGCACTGAGACTGATGCAAAAAGGAGGTGGTCAGGAGGAGGGAAAACACTCACACACAATGAAAGTGCCCAAGGAAGCAACTTCTGGAGCTGGAAGTACAGAAAGCTGCTATATGACATCAACTGAAAGTGCCTGCAGCAAACCTGCCTGCTGAACTCTAAGCAGAAGTAGGTTGTTGTTTTTCTCAAACCCATTCTGTGACTACTATAGCAATAAATATCCCCATGTTCCTACAAAAAAAAAAAAAAAAGTTCTTCCTGACCTTGTGCAAATGTGATCCAGCAAACTCAACCCAACTGTGAACTCCACTGGCAAAAAGCAGGTGGAAGTTCAGAAAGTGTTGCACTATTTTGTAATAATGGCAACTGATGGAAAACAGGACTGAAAGATGGAGTTATTCCAAGCAAAAGGGTCACTGATACAACCAAGGACTGCTTTAAAGATGCAGCTGGTAAATAAGATGCCCGTACAATTGGGAAACAGTATTACAAGTGCTGGAAATAATTAAGTATTATTAATAATTAAGTTAGCCAGCCATGTATAATCACCTGCTCTGGAAGGCTTAAAGACAGCTAATATTTCATCCATACTCACTCTCTCAGAGGTTGCTCTCCCCAAGACCTTCGCCTTAGCTTCCCATTGCTTCCCTTCCACTGATAAAATTTCCCACACCCTACACTGTCCCCAGTGACACACAGAATCTTTTATTTGGAGAAAGCGGGGGGAAACAATTAATGGAAGGTTGACAAGGTTAGACAAGGCTGAACTACAGCACATACTTAAGACAGCATCCAAGAGAGCTGCACCTGTATTCTTGTGTGTTATAGAACTAGAAAGGCAATGTCTCCAAGTGCAGTTATCCAAGACACCTCACGTCATCTGAGGCTGAACAACTTTCTACAGATCTGTTCCATTCTTAACGTTTAAATGACACATGATTCCCAGATAATTCTCCTGTTCGTTTGATAGGACAAGGGGGAATGGTTTTAAACTGAGATGGGGAGGTTTAGGTTAGATATTAGGAGGAAGTTTTTCACCCAGAGGGTGGTGACACACTGGAACAGGCTGCCCAAGGAGGCTGTGGATGCCCCATCACTGGAGGCATTCAAGGCCAGGCTGGATGTGGCTCTGGGCAGCCTGGTCTGGTGGTTGATGACCCTGCACACAGCAGGGGGTTGGAACTGGATGAGCATTGTGGTCCTTTTCAACCCAGGTCATTCTGTGATTCTGTGATTTACACCTCAAAGAAAGGTTTCACTGAGTATAACTTTTTGAACATCTTGGTAGCATTCAGACCAAATACAAACAGCAATAGCTCTTCAACTCTGGCCTACAAAGCTCAAAGAACAACACATTCCTGTGACTGTACTGCTCAAAGGAAAGAGACTAAAATAACTCCACAAAGTTTAAAAAAAAAAAGAAAAAAAAAGCTATAGGACAGAAATAGCAAGGAAGCCTAACAGCACACAGGGCTGTACTACTAGAAGTGTAGGTAGGAGGTCAAAGGAAGAGACCAGTTCCCTTTACAGGTGGCCATTAGGCATCCCTGAACCACAACAGACATCCACCACCACACACAAGTTGAGGGCAGGGGCACCAGATACAGGGGGTTCTTGGGTACAAAACTGAGCCCCTTCACCTTTTCAATCATGTTCTCTAAGATTTTAATCACACACAGCTCTTTTCAGAGCTCATTTTCAAGGACTAGAAATGAAAGTACAGGAAATTAGAAAGCAGATTAAAGATTTCCACTTCTTTGTTTAATCAAGAGAATTGTAAAATCAAAAGAAATCACAAAGCACCAGTTTCAACCTTTGAACTCATCTTTCCATGAGCAAGGTACACTTTTCTATATGAGTGTTCAAGAAGCTTTTAGCTGTAGTAAGAGACATGATTTAGTGGGGAAATATTGGTAGCAGGTGGATGGTTGGACTGGATGATGTTGGAGGTCTTTTCCAACTTCATTGATTTGACGATTCTAAATGCTATAAATTCTGGAAAACATTGATTGAGGCCAAATTCCAATTCCCCTAATGCAGGAGGTAGAGGCCCTTCTCACACCAGCAGGAGCAATGACCACTGTCCAAATCTGCACCACAATATGTTGTCTGTGTGACAACTTGCTAAAGACTGTTCTTTGGCTTGGCTTGACACATTTATAAAACTCAAATAATAACTTGACTATCACAAGTAATATAAGCTTTTCTTTAACATAATAGCAAGTCACATTAATTTTTAAAACACAGCAAGGAAGTTTTTTCATACAAAACTCACAGCCAGTTCTCTCTCCTTATATATGCTTTTCCATCTATGATCTTTAAGCTATTTCTCATCAATATTCATTCCTCCTTTGAGAATTTCTTGCCTTGCTCTCTCCAACTTAATAAACCTAATACACAGCATTCCAGTCAAGTGGTTTTCTCATTAAGAACTTTTTTTACAATATAAAGTTCGAAACGTTGGTTTCTCTATTGAATCATAGGATCGTTAAGGTTGGGAAAAACCTCTAAGACCACTTAGTCCAACCAAGAGCTCACCCCCATCCTGCCCACTGACCACGTCCCTCAGTGCCACATCTCCATGGCTCCTGAACGCCTCCAGGGATGGTGCCACCACCACCTTTCTGGGCAGCCTGTGCCAAAGCCTTCTTTCGTTTATACTACAAACCCTTCCAAGTAGGCTCTCTGAAATCTAGATGTTCATTCTAACTAATAAAATGGATCTGAAGTACTCTAAATACCTTTTGGTTGCTTTGTTTTTACCATCTGACTTTTTACAATCACCATTTTCCTTGCTCAAAACAAAAGAGGAAAAAAGTGACCAGACCACAAATAACACAAGAAAACTAGAGCATAACATTGTGCATAAAAATTCACATCAATTGACTAAACATTTGCCACTTCTAGAGAGAACAGGCGATAGCTGTAAGAATGAGCAGTAAAAGCACCATGGAGCAAGGTGCACAATGGCCAAGTACATCCCAGCCCCACGTTCTGCTGCAATTCCCATTGCCTCAGCATATAGCCGCAGTGTTAGAAATCCTGATGCATGCAATTAACAGCATGAGTTCTCTGCTTAAGCAGCCTCGCCAATGGGTTGTGTTTGTCCCAATATACAGTAAATTTAAAATGCTAGGGAAAAATAAAAATGCCCAACCATTGCTAACAAGCATTGTTTGAGCTCGTTCACAAAGCTTTTGACCTCACTGCCTGCTTCAAAACATCACGCTCCTAATATTTCAGTCTTGTGCTTTGCTCC
This sequence comes from Centrocercus urophasianus, assembly GCF_019232065.1. Classification (NCBI taxonomy): domain Eukaryota; kingdom Metazoa; phylum Chordata; class Aves; order Galliformes; family Phasianidae; genus Centrocercus; species Centrocercus urophasianus. The sequence goes on along the minus strand of NW_024884141.1, from coordinate 1,965,471 downwards.
TCCAAGAATTCCTACTGTTGTCACGTTGACAGGTCTGAGTTGAGAGTAAATAGGTGCCAGAACAGAGCATGTCAAACTTATCTCTTTCTGAGACCTACATAACAAGGTCTGAACCACTGGCAGATTTAACATCATGAATGTCATCTTTCTGAAAACATATAATTTTTAAGAAGGTTCCTCCAAAGTCAACTTTGAATTTAATATGAATATCACTGCTTGCTGGATCTGCTGCACGCTCTGACAGCCAGCACTTTATTTTCACCAATAATCATTTTCTAGATCCTCTAAAATCACATGTATAACTACTTTCAAAAGAGTCAGTGGATTCAAAGGTAAATACGGAGTGCAGGGCTTAGAAAATGAAAAGCACACATTGACGCTGTACTGACTTGTCATGGCAAAGCTTGAAAACATTACAGTCATCCTGAGAAAAAGAATTAAAAAGAAATTAAAAATAATAGTAAGAAAGAGTTAAATCTGACCTGAATTTCTGAGCCTAAACTAAGAAGCTAACATAATAGTTTGTAATGGGTCCCCAGACAGGATTTGTGGTCTGCAAAAACAGGAAGAATTCCCTCCCCACCTTCCTCCCCCCACACTGTAAAGCACACCACTTCAGAACCTGCAGATTTAAATCAAGCACACAAATCACAGCTTTCCCCGAAAAGAAAAAGGTCAACGTGAAGAGGGTTTTCTCTGCTCCACAGCAGCTTGACACCAAAAGCCAACCAACGATAGATGTGGAGCTGTGATTGCATCCCTGTAATAACACAAGAAGTGCTGATTATGCTTAGGGTATCGTTAATCTCTCACACCCACCGATTTCCTACTGGCAGCTGGAGGCCAGCAGTGAAATCCTGGTGCAAAAGTTCACTTAGAATCAGCAGGAACAGATAAGCTTTCAAAATAATGCAGAAAATTAAGAAAACAGACCTTAGCAATGAGTTTTCAAAAAAGAAAACCATTACTTTTGGAGCTGAGTAAATACCAGTGGCAAATCCTTCACACAAATAGCACCTTCAGGCACAAACTTCCCATCAAAAGATATAGTTTAAGGGCCCACAGCCCACCATGTTTTAAAAGACTCTGTATTGCCAATTTGGGGATGGTTTAAAGTTGGAAATGGGTACTTCTGAGTCCTTCAACTTAAAGTTGCTCAAAATTGCAAATCAGCAATTGCTGAGCACATTATATGTTAAGTAAAATGGTTATTTTATTCCTCGCAATACTCAGAATTTGTTGCTCTTAAAAGGAAAAGCAAACACGACGTGTGCTATGATTTGAGCACGTGCCAAAGAAAGGGTATGAGAAAGCTAGAGAGGCACAGAAGCCAAAAGGAAAATATATCTACAGTAATACATTCCAGTTAAATTAGTACCAATCATTCTTACTGAGTTTCCAGTTAGTGTAACACCAGATAACATCAACGGCTTGACTTTTTAACTGTTTTCTACTCCAATTTTATACAGATTTTCTTTCATCATTCCTCTCCTCCTCTCCCAGCTTCCTCATGGCGTCAACAGACCTAGAGCCAAAGCAAAGGCAGAGCTACAGGCGGGTGAGAGCTCTTAAGTTAAGGGTGATTTAACCTCACAAGATTTCATGAGGAGATAAAAATCAGATTCCAAAACGCTTACTACTTTCATAAAAAGATTGACCAGCAGATAACAGAAGAATAACAAGTTGTTGAAATCTCAGGAGAAGAAATGAAGGATTTCCGGCAATTTTTTAAATCATTAACATTCTTGGTGTAAGAAGGCCTATCTCCCATTCAATAAGGCCACAAATAACAATTTCTTTGGACTGTTGATCATACCAGAATTGTTTTTAATCGGCACACTTGATCAAGAAGAAAACACTGGGTTTGCTCTGCTCCCAGAGCCAGTGCAGCTCAGCCAGCACAACCGCTCTGCAGAAGCCAGCAGCACAAGGCTCACATTTTGTTCTGTTTTGCTACAAATCATTACTGTGTCACAGCAAAGAGAGGACATGCAAAGGACTGTTAGTGAAAGTTAGGAAAAAGAGGAAAGAAAAGGATAAAAATCCTAGGATATCTCAGAGACGTGCAATATTTTTTTTAATATCTCAAACCATCAGCTTGGCATGTTTTTCAAAAACTTAAGCTCTTTTTCCAGCCTTCAAAACTAGCAGCTACTGTTCTGCTTTCATGTTCAGAGCTTAATTTCTTCTAACACAAACACACGCTGCTTTAACGATTACAGATAAAAAACATTTCCAAAGTACCTGAAACATCAAGCAAAAAGGCAAAATAAGTCCATCTGACTCAAGCAGAGTAATGCATCTTTTCCTATTGCACATTTAAGTGGAAACGATCTTACCTTCACAAAACGAGACACCAACTGTTCCAATGCAAACAGGCTATAGGGTTAGACTTGCCATCATACAGAGCAATTTATGGATTTTTCTGGTAGGACCCTGAAGGATGGTATATTAAGCTGCATTATAGACAGGCTTCAAATCCAGTTAGGAGCCATGAGTGAGTCATACAGCATACGTACTGTCAAGGTTAAGAGCTTGCCTGCATCCAAAAAGGCCTAAAGCAAGAAGGGGTCCCAGGAAAAGAAGAGTCAGAAGCCAGTGCAGAATCTTTGTCTAGAAAGGCAGGAAAGCTGAGTGAGAGTCACTTCAACACATTCCCACTTTCTGAGAAGTCAATTTCTGCCAGGACAGCAGTATTTGATGATTACCTACACACAGATATCAACTTGACTTTTCACCTACCAAAACCAGAAAAGTTATTGCCAAGCTCAGCTTTAACTTACTATGTTATGTCTTTAACGCTCATAGATCTAAAACACCAACACCTGAGCTTAGAACATTTTTGATAGTTCCTACATCAGCTTGCTCAACAGAATCACAGAACCACTGAGGTTGGAAAGATCACTGAGATCACTGAGTTCAACCATCAGCCTATGCCTGTGACCACTCAAGGCCACGTCACTCAGTGCCACACGTACACTGCTCCTGAGCACCTCCAGGGACAGTGACTCCAGCACGTCCCTGAACTGTCTGCTCCAACACATTACTACTCTGTCTGAGAAGAAATTCTTCCTGACATCCAACCTGAACCTTCCCTGGTGCAACTTGAGGCCATTATCTCTTGTCCTGTTGCTGGTTACTAAGGAGGAGAGACCAACCCCCGGTTCACCATAACCTCCCTTCAGGAGAGGGAGAGAACCATAAGCTCACCTCTGAGCCTTCTCCTCTCCAGACTTGTAGATGCACTTCAGCTGAGCCATTTGCCTCACCCCCAACCCCCATCACCATTCCCCTAGCTTTTCACCACCACATCAGCTAACACCCTAGCCAGCTCAGCTAGACAGCATCTGAAGCTTACTCCACATTAGCAGAATATCTGTTATTCCCCTCTGGGTGCTGCATGTGACACGTAAGCATTCAGACACAGAAAGATGTATTAAGTGTTTGTTTGAGTCAAGGAAGTCCCAGTGAGTGTCTCCTGCATGTGAGCGAGGAGCAGACAGAACTGAGCAATTAATCCACTGCCTGCATTGTTTGAATTCAGCTCAGACTTGCAGAATAGTCTGATGTTCAACAACATCTGAATTTTACCATTTTTTCCTACCGGCATTTCAACGGTGCTTTAACATTTCGGTGCGAGAGGAGGAGGCTTTTTTTGTGCCAGTTCATGATGAAAAAACAATAAGAATTTCTACTAACACTCAGATGACTACTTCACTTTTAATTGTTTGGGTTTTTTAATTTTCACTATGCTGAAAACGAACGTTTATCAAAAGCAGTCCTTAGAATAATGGAAAAAAACAAATACCCAAGTTTTTATTATGTTAAGTCTCACCTGGAGCAGCACAGACTGGGTTGGCTGCACACAGCCACCTGGGATCCATCAGTGCATAACCCGACCTTAGTACTGCCCTCTGTCCACCCAAGCTAGCTTGGCATGTGAGCTTGACAGGCGTAGTCCAGAGCTCAAAACCACTGCCTGTGCTGTCTTGCAGCACTATCAATGAAGAAACCTCACTTCTGCTGTTGTACGTAAGTGAGTCCCCATGAAACCTAGGGAACTGCAGAGGTGGTCAAATAAAAATACAAATGCCTCTAGAGATGGGGCATCCACAGCTTCTTTGTGCAAACTGTTCCAGTGCCTCACCGCCCAACTACGTCCTTTAGCCCCGAAGAGGTCGGGCAGCTGGGCGAGGTGATCTCTGAAGGTTCCTTCCAACAGAACCGTTCTATTCTAAAACATTGTCTACAGTTGTATTGGTGCCTCTACTTGGAGGAGATGCTCAAAACCCAACTGGACATGGTTGTGGTCAGGCAGCTACAGCTGACCCTGCTAAAGCAGGGCTGCATTTAGAAGCTCAAGGGGTCCCTTCCAACGCCAGCAATGCTACGACTCACTGACAGCAAGTTACAGAAAGGGATCCTGATTAAACTACACCAGGTAAGATGCTTGTTCTTATATGTACTACCTGATATATCAGTTATCTATCAATCCTCTATCATTATTTGTCATTCTCCAATATAGATCCTGAATTTATACGCTTCCCTTACTTTCTTATTTCTTCACCCTAATAATAGAGCATGAATAACCACAAATCACAACTTCCTCAGCATGATTCAAGTTTCAAAGCAATGTGACCCACAGCCTTCTTCTTCTACGCAATTGAATGTAGATAAGTACTTTGGCTGCCAAGTTGAATAAAAACTCGAAACATTCAATAAAATGTTACAAAGGAAAACTATGTAACCAGAAAAAATACTATGTAAAAATTACAAAAGGCAAATAAACATTATATTACAAAAAAAACAATTGCAAAAAATGAGCAACTCAGGATAGGGATTTTCAGAAATATACAGAGTACAGAAGAGGCAGTTCTCACATCAGAGTTATCAGTTCAAACTTAATATTACCTCACTACAACATAATTTGTTCGAAGTTCAAATGCTTTGGAATTCTTTCCTTCTACAGAATAACACCATGATAGTCACTGCTATTCTCATGCACTTCCAAAACATATAGAAAAGAGATTTCTGTGCTCATGCAAAAATAAATTTCACCACTGGGAAAAGGCACACCATTTCTTTTTTGTGTGATATGTAACAGAATCCTGGGCTTACATCCTGACCTCTGTTTAACACATTAATATTAATTTAGCTGAATACAGTTAAATTAAGTTCAAAATGAATTAACACACGATGGTAAAACAGTAAATGAAAAATAGACATCTGCTGAAAAAGACTGACAAAGTTATGACTGACAGATATACACACAGAGTACAGAAGTCATCAGTCTTTTGAATGCCAAATATCAAGCTATTACTGTTGGCATTTTATTTTTCTTCAAACAGGAAATTTAGTGCATCAGGACAAATACAGCATAAGCCTAATGATCTCATTTTTCAGAAAGACAAATTATTGCAAATAATTTATTAGAAGTATTTTAGCCCTGTACAGGGCAGGAGCTCCCATAGCTCCAAGTGATTAAGATTCACAGAATCATAGAACCATTTGAGCTGACAGGGACCTCTAAAGGTGATCCAGCCCAACTCCCCTGCAGTGAACGGAGACACCTACAGCTCCATCAAACTGAGAGCTCTGTTCAGCCTGACCTTGAGTGCCTCCAGGAGATGCTGCTTTCCACAAAACACACCCCAGCAGCTGCCAGCCTTGGGCTACCTGCCACTGTTAGAGTTGCCAGAGCCACAGCATATTCCAGATCGGCTCCTGCACCCTCAGCAGCCCTTGGAAATAATCACTGCCTTCTCTCTCTCCCATAACTGCAGCAGTAGCAGCCCTCAAAGCACACAGCACTCCATGTTCAAATGTTTACATGCTGTTCCTATAAAAATGCAGATCTCTGTTGTTGGCTTTCATAAAAAGAGTTGCTGAAAAGCAATAGATTTTAATGTATTTTGGTTTAGAAAGAAAAAGCATTCCCACTAACTTCACTTCTGCAGCATTTCAGAATAGTAATCATTTTACAGGGGTAAAAGTCCAAAATAATTTATTTCCCTGCCATCTCTGCTTACCAGGTATGGTACAGAATACCCAGTGAGTGATCCAAACCTGAGGCTTTTTCATCATCACACAGAATAGCTTGCTGTCTCAATTCCTTACCTGTAGCAAGCAAGACTAAGGCTTGCAAATACAGTTGTAACGTTAAGAGATTGTTTGCCTATTATTCTCTCCTTCTCTTGCCAAACTGGCAGCTTCCTAAAAATACAGCATCGAACTGGATAATCATAAAACACTGAGAAAGGAAATTATCATCCCAGGTCAAAATGTATCCATGCAAAAATCATAGAATCCTAGGCTTGGGTTGGAAGGGACCCCCCGAGGATCACCAAGTTCCAACCCCCCTGCCATAGGCAGGGCCACCAGCCTCCAGGTTTGGTACTAGACCAGTCTACCCAGGGCCCCATCCAACCTGGTCTTGAACATCTCCAGGGACAGAGTACATATTAACAAGTTTGGATTTGAAAGGAGAATTCTACAAACCGTCCCCCCTCCCCCCCAAAAAAAGAAAAAGTATCAATTTATGTATGTATTTATTTACAACATAGATTTTATTACTACCCTTGTAATGTACTTAGGTTAATGGCAGTTGTGGCTAGGGAGAAGCCCCAGTGAGTGACAGCATGCCATCAGGTTAACGTGCATAAAACTCTAAAAGCACCGCATGGTTCTTCTAGAAATGCTTCCATTCTTTTTCTAAGCAACACGTTTCCAAGAACACAAATACACATGCAGAGGTATCCTCTATTAACACACACTGTTGCACTGCATCACCTTCTATGTACAGATAGAATCATAGAATCCTTAAAGTTGGAAGGGACCTTCAAATGTCATGCAGTCCAACTCCCCTGCAATGAGTCCAGTACATGCAACTTGAAGAAAAAAACACTCGACGTTCTCTACTACAACTTGCTGCCAATAGTAGCCCAGAGCAAGATTTTACAACCAAATTACAAAAGCCCTAAATCTCAGGTTTTATAACACCATCAGTGACACAGCCATACCCGTAGAGACGAGACAGGCGCCACTGTAATGTTAACAGCCCATACATAAACATTTGTTGGCCAGTGGGGTGGTGGGGGCAATCCCAGAAGGGTCTCTTTGGAGCCACCCCACAGCTTACAGGGGAATGTAGTTGCAGTTTCTCTGTCTTAATTGCTTACCAAAGGCAGAAAAAAAGTTAGCTGGGCAGTAAGATAATTAATTTCATTAAAACCGTAACTGTACCCCTTTTAAAGCATCACTTGTAACTCTTAAAACTCTTTAAGAAATTATTTTTTTAAAGCAAGAGTTTAAACAAACTTAAATTAACCATTTAGCTACCAGTAAAATAGAACTTGCAGAACTAGCAGGCTTATGAAAGACTTGGGGAAGCATCACTCTTTTCTTTGCAAAAAATTAATCACAGATGTCTGAAGTAATGGTGCTCACTGAACAGCCAGACTCCTTTGTCTCAGGAATCGGAACGGTACAGCCCAGCCCATCTGGTCACACTTCCAGCAATACACAGGCTGTGGCCAAGTCTCACAGCACATTTCAGCAGCTTCATTCACAACAACTTTAACGAGGAGGCTCAGTTACTTCCTCACCTCCTGGCAGCCCCAGTGTCCCACAGCACAGCAGCGCAGCATCGCTGGGTCTGAGCTGCTCCCACCTCAACAGGGAGCTCCAGGCTTCCTGATAGCGCTTACTAGACATTAAAAAGCTTAGAATTACAAACAGAAGCCAAAGGACATGAGTAAAATAGTTATTTTTCAAAGTTAGAAACCAGCAGAAGTGCTTCTTACAGAGAGCTTGAGACAAACTCAGCAGCAGTAACTGGGGAGTGTGCTCTAAAACGACTCTGAACAGAGACTAATGAGATGAATGTGATGATTCCCTGAGCAGGCTTAATGAAATGAACATACCTGAGCCGCCTCTGCTTCTGGAGAGACACAACAGACCTTTAATATCCAACACTCCAAAATTAAATTCTGGGACAAGAAAACTGCACCTACTTATCACAGAATCATAGAGTGGCCTGGGTTGAAAAGGACCATAACGACCATCCATCCCTGCTATGTGCAGGGTCACCAACCACTATACTAGACTTAATGCAACATGTAAAAAAAGTGAACAAGCAAACCAAAATGTTACTTTCAATACACTTATAATAGTACTGTAAATATTTTATACAGATATTAACACTCACTAATACTATGTTATTATTTTAACAGTTATATCTGAAGAGTAACTAAAATGTTGAAGGAACGGACAAATAAAGTGAATTAGAAGGATGTATATTCTGGTGAACTCAGTACATTTCACCACGAACTTCTTATGTGCACGTCAAAAAGCCATAACATACATAACACTTTATTTCTTTTGGCTTTTATCACATCTATCAGTCACAGAGACAGAAAAGAAGTAAGATGGTAGGACTGACACCAATAACTTAATGGTAAGAAGCTCCAACCCTGTGCACTTCTCAGAACATGAAGCACACACCAGCTATGCAGCTAAGAGTCAGCAGATATTACCTTACAAACTGAGTATTGCTCAGTAATGCGTCCTCCTACTCTAGCAGGCACTCCGTGCTGTAGGGAGCACGAGAAAGGGGCAGAAACTCTGTGTTACCTCCACAGGAGTGGGGCACCAAAGGGTTAGAATATGATCAACACACTAAAAGCAAACCCAAATATTCACAGCTTTTTTCTGTCTACATCCAATTAAAATCTAAGAAATCATTCTTATCAAAGCATTTTCCTTAATCAAAATAATGTGACTCATTTTCTATCACAGAACATTCATACACCCCAATCCCAAGCAACCATCATGATTTACAAGTGGTTTTATTGCTTGCCCTTTCCACAGGCCCCAACAAACTACATCCTTGGCCACAACAGTCATACCATGTACTCAGAAAATAGAATCCACATGGATAAATTCAAGCACAACTTATGTCCTTACAGAAAAATAACAGTATAACACAATGCAGATCACGTTCTGAGTATCTTTGACACTTCTGTTCAATCCCACCTCCTTTTCCCATCACCAATGCCATGAAAATAGCAATGGTTGGATATTAGGAGGAAGTTTTTCACACAGGTTGGTGATGCACTGGAACAGGTTGCCCAAAGAGGCTGTGGATGCCCCATCCCTGGAGGCATTCAAGGCCAGGCTGGATGTGGCTCTGGGCAGCCTGGTCTGGTGGTTGGCGACCTGCACATAGCAGGGGGTTGGAACTGGATGAGCATTGTGGTCCTTTTCAACCCAGGCCATTCTCTGAGTCCATGAAAACTTAAGTTACTTGTTACAAAGACATGAACCATCACCAAACTAGTCCTACAGACCCTTAGAAAACACAGCCCCCTTACAGGTTTATGCTACACAGAGCTGCTCTCTGCAGGACTGCCTGCCCATCTCGTTTTCCCATTATCCTGCAAGACTGGTACACAGGTACAGCAATATTCAACAGCCTGATTTTACAAGCATGCTGTGCAAGCAAATGCCAGTGAGGCACTTAAAATAGGGTCTCCACTTGGGAAGAGATTGAGTGAGTAAATCTGATGGCGCTGCCAGGCACAATTTAAAGGATAAAAGATATATTTATCAACTAAAATCAAGACTTCTCCATACACTTTGTTGAAAGCTACTCTGCAAATGACTAAAAATGGCACCATATCTCCTTGTCCTTTTCTTTCCACCTATCTAAAAGGCTACAGAAGTCCATTACATTTTGATTGTGCCTTTAAGTGAAGCTACCAAACAAACAGTTCTCAAATCAAAGTCCTGTCTCACTGGGTCTGTCAGCAACAGCAGTTCCCACATTGTACAGTCACACACCAAATATTTCCATATTTTTAGCTAATTAAGTTTGCCAATTACTTTTCAATGCCATTCATCTACTTCTGTCATTAGTAACAGTGACTGCTCACATTCAAGCTCCCTTCACAGCAGCAGGTATGTTTCCTGCCCAACAGCACGATCACCTCATTTCCTACAGAACTACATCTAAATTTCCTTCATGTCCCAAACCGTAGTTATTCAGCAAAAGATAAAATACATTTTCTAAATGTTACCAACGCTGGAGGAATAACAGTGCAGTACCTGGGGAGCCCAGAACCAGAAGCAGTAATCCAGATGTGTCCTCAGCAGGGCAGAGCAGCAGGGGAGGATCACCTCCTTGACTTGCTGGCCACACTGATGCTAACAATACCCACGATACCATACACATACATGTTTTATCTACTTTCATTGTTTTCATACAACCCTATTTCAGCTCTTATTGCTTCCAAATCTCAGAAGTGAAATAGGTGCTTGCTAAAGCATTAAAGTTTTCTTGCTTTGCCACCAAGGCTTTTAAAAATTGCCATTTGGCATAATATTTGCTTACAGACTCTCTTTCTGCACTTCAGAAGTTTTCAGTTTGCAAGATCTTCACAGCTGTTCCACTGTCATATAAAAACTCCATATAGTTTGGTCTTACCAGTAGTTATAGCTCTTAGCTCAAGAATATTCTGAAAGCTACAGGAAACTCATAAGTGGGAAGAAATAAGGCTGGTAGTCCATCTAATCTCGTCTAGAAATAGCAGAAGCCTGACGTATGAAGCACTCACATTGTAACAGGTCTGTAAGAAAAGTGATTCTAATTAAAGGTGCAATATGCATTTGCTTGCACTGTAAAATGAAATACTGATGCCAAAACAGTTCCAGAGTCTGAGTAAATACAAAAAGATGCACCAAAGGTATCTGCCCTTTTATGAAGTAACCATAGGAAGAGGAAAACCAATCAGCTGAAAAGGAATAAAAAAAAAAAAAAGTTCAATTTCCTAAATAAATTAATACAGTCATAATTTTGTGATCCTTTTCCTTTATAGCTACTTTCAATAATCCAATTTAGAAGCACCACCACCTTTCCAGAACTTCTTACATATAAAGGAGCATTCTTCAGTTTCCAAAAAACAATAGGTAATATGTTATTTTCAGAGGAGAGAACTCTGTCAGTCTTACTTAAAATTCAGGTTGGGTACTGCTTAACTCCACGACTGAAGTTCAGAGTTAGGGCTTGACAGGTAGGTGACAACACATACATGTATTTGCAGTTATTTTGAAATGACTGCATATGGAATTTTCAGACATTCATAGACATCATAGAAGTCTGCTCACATCATCTCTAGGACTAAAACCTCTTTTTTCTGTAAAGAATAATTTCTTCTACCACACTTTACTACACAGTACCACCTCTACTTCAAATAAAAGGCACACAAACTAGATGACCAAAACATAGAATCACAGAATGGCTTGAGTTGGAAGGGACCTCAAAGATCATGAAGCTCCAACCACCCACCGCAGGCAGAGTTCCCAACCTCCCAGTTTAATACTAGACCAGGCTGCCCAGGGCCACATCCAACCTGGCCTTGAACACCTCCAGGGACAGGGCATCCATCTCATCCCATATTAAATTAAGCATTGTAGTTTCCTTTATTCATGCAAACTACCAATGGCAGTTGCATTTCAAGACATTCAACCTTCACAACCCAGATTTCATCTGCCATTTCTCACAGCCACAGGATAAATGGCAGCTTCCAGCTACCCTTGGATCACTCAGAGCTTTCCTCTCCCAACTCCATGCTCTTCCTAATGAATTTCGTGCTCATAGCTGGCATCGTTTTATGAGCAAAAACCTCTGCTCTCTTTATCATTACATTTCTTTCAGTTTGGATTATTTCAGCTCTTTGAGACATTCAGTCTGCCCTCCATCCCCCATTATCCTATTACTCCTTCATGTTAACAAATAAATAAGTAAGGAACAGATCTTTGGCAAAAAGATTTTTTCACTATAGCCTCCTATACTGAGGCTGCAAAGGATATTAGCTCAAATGGAGAACACTTCAGGATTTGAAGGGAAAAAAGCAACTGAACTGTCAGATGACCAAAACAAGAAATAGTATTATATAATACAGAAAATCCATTAACATGAACTGTACCTGCTTTTCCTTTCGATGAGAATAGCCATATAAGAAGCTGGTAAAGCAGCACCAAAGCCAGGAGACCAAAAGTAGAATTTTCCAAGTAGTTTCCTGAAAATGTAATTTATACATGTGTTACATGCAAAGTAACCACAATATTGATGTACATTTATTTAAAAAGATCGTATTTTACATTCATCAGTGCTTACAGATAAATACTAACTATTGCTTACAGTTGAATAGTTCTTCTCAAAGGGGTTCCCAGAGAGGATACTCTCTCTCTTAACATTACACACCTAAAACTTCATGAGTGCATCCATCTCAATTAAAGGATTACTTTAATTTAAGGAAAGCAATACTTCCAAGAGACGTTTCTGAAAAGCTGCAGGTACTAATTCCAACCTTGCAGCTCCTTTCTCTGCTATTTGTCTGCACACATCTCCTTAGGATGATGTGCCTTGTGGAATGTGGGAATGCAGTCCAGTGAGAAATCAAATCAAATTGTTCTACTATACAACGTGCTCCGAAGACAGATAGGTAAACTGTTGCTAAAAACAGTAAATCACTCACTTATTGTAAGTCAAGGAATTAATTACAGCTGGAACCAAGAGAGAAATCCCAGATCTACTAAGACCAGTGGGAAAGCTCTCACTTTTTGCAACCAGATCTGGTTTTCACTCAGAGTTCACACTATTTCAGCCATAAAAACTCTTCCAAGAGCTGAAAGAAAGAGTTCTTCAAATACAGACATCGTCTAGGAAGATATTTCTATAAATTGGTTGCTGAAAGAATAGGAGAACCAAAACGCTTGTCACAGACAGTGGCCTCCACCACTTGATCTGCTCCAAACACCTGCACCTTCCAACTGACTTGGGCTGAGCACAGAAGTGAGCAACAGTCAGCCAGTCCTGAAATTTGATAAGGAATACACTTTGGTTACACTGTGGCTGATAAGCACTATTATTTGAGGAAAATACAGTGGGGTCTTCCCTTCTAAAAATAAAGCAAAATACAAACATGATTTTCTTATATGAAATTTCACATTGATAGAGAGAACTAAGATTATTCATCACTTCCACCTGGCTTAGATCACTTTCATTCTTGCTGCAGATCAGCCTCATTTCATACTTCTGCTGCTAAAATAACATGAGCAGTGAGCAATGCCAGCTTACGTTCAGAAGAGAAAAAAAAAAGTCAGTGTATCACCAAAACCAGTGATGTAATGAAAATTTCACACACTACTCATTCCCACGGCTGAAAAAGGATGATTCCTCTGGATGACAATGCCAAAGGCTGCAGTAGCTAAAGTTCATTATTAGGACTCTCTTGGAAAGCAGTGACTGTATGAAGTTTCAGAGAAGCCATCTGAAGCATCCTAATAAGTATGAACACATCCTACCAGACACATCTGTTAAATAACAGAACAAATGCCTTTTCTGTGGGAAAAAAAAAAAAAAACAGGAACTTGCTCTGCCTGCATGGATTAGAATCACTCCACGAATGCTACACATTTTCAAGGCCAGGCTGGATGTGGCTCTGGGCAGCCTGGTCTGCTGGTTGGCGATCCTGCACATAGCAGTGCGGTTGAAATTAGAAGACCATTGTGGTCCTTTTCAACCCAGGCCATTCTATCATTCTATGTTCAGTGTGATGAGATTTAGGTAAAAGCAGTATTTTACACAATAAAAGTCACTGAAAATTTAGATGTCCAATCATAAAGTGGAAAATTTAAAGTTCTGCTGGAATAAACGAAAGCAACATTTTATTATTATTTATATGTTTGTTTTTACATAGTTCTTACATAGTCTGAGGCAGCATAATGGAATGAGAAGCCTGTGTTCTCTTCCTAATTATTCATCTAATTTCTCATCGTGAAACTGTACCCAAAGCTGAAAGGCTGGTTGATACACACAGCTGAATTGAACCAAGCAAATTAGTGGAAAGCTGTACGTACACAGATGAACTGAATGACTCTAGCTGCAAGGCTAACTGAGCCACGACTTCATGAGGTGTTGCATTAATTTAATAGAACTGAAAACCTAAAACTCACACCCATCTTTTAACTGTTGTAATGCCTGTCAGTGGAGGAGCGAAGGACTTCTTTCTGAAGCGCAGACAGATGTAGTCTAACTGCATCACCTCAGCAAACAGATTACAGCCACAGCTGAGCTGTCACACATCCGTAACATGGATCACCACCTCCACAGCTCTGCCAATAGAGCAGGCTGCACACATTCACTATTTCACTTCAAGAATGAAAACAAATTTAAAAAGCAGCCAACTTCACTTAGTGATGCCTTTTAGAATGAGAACACCTACCCAGAGCCCACGTCACTGCTGAAACTGAACTTGGATTGTTATGAAATTTTACTCATTAATGAAAAGGAGAGAATATTCAACAATTACTGAAATCATTTAAATTGCATTTTCTTGTCTAAAATATTACACCCTCAGATGTATCTGCAGTTTTTGCAAGTTTTCCTCAGTGGAAAGAAAGGAAATAATACAAGAGCATCAAAACCACACATTAGCACAAGCCAAACATCCCACTGACAATTACATTTCATATTTAGGTCTTTCAATTGCTACTGGGAGAATAAAAGGTATTTTCTACAGAATATAGTATAAAACAGCATGAAGAATCCCTGAGACTTCAGTATATGTACAAAAAAATGAAGTGGTCGCTTTATCCAGGAGATCCTTAACGTGCCTACCAACACATTGCCAGGTGCAAAAATATAAGGAAATACACAACCCTTTGTCAGAGCAAGAATTGTGCAGGTAAATGAGTTAACATGTCCAGCTACAAACCCTTTAACCAGCTGCTCTACTCTAGAATTCCAAGAGCTGACTGCATGGGGACTGCTGGACAACTCTGCCTCTTTGTCACTGCTGCTCCTGCTTTCTAGAAACTCTCCTACTCAAGCACAAAGTCTGCAGGAAATGCTGCATCAGCTCAGAGCTCTGGGAACCTCAGATGTCAATAGAACAAACACACCTCCTTAGAGACTTGAACTTTTTGGGTAAGACAAAAAAAAAAAAAAACAAAGCCACAACAAACCTTGCAGATAAAAAGACAGAAAAATGATACACATCCCATTTCATCTCTTACCATTATCCAGAATCAGACCTAAAGGATCTGGTCTCTAAAGTCTTTTTATGAAAGGTCATAGCTTGACTTCAAAAACATTCAGGCTGCAGTTAAACAACATATATATGGTGTTCTGCTATTTCTTTGATGGATTCAAACATACAGTTTTCTTTACTATGAGAGTGGTGAGGTGCTGGAACATCTCCCTGGAGAGGCTGTGGACGCCCCGTCCCTGGAGGTGTTCAAGGCCAGGTTGGATGGGGCCCTGGGCAGCCTGGTCTGGTATTAAATGTGGAGGTTGGTGGGCCTGGCTGTGGCAGGGAGGTTGGAGCTTCACGATCCTTGAGGTCCCTTCCAACACTGCCATTCTGTGATGCAGTACCAAATGGCATTCTGCACTGGAAAATGAAATTGTTGTTTTCTCTCTGAGAGGCTACTACAGGAAGTTCAACATTTCCCACGTCACACAGTGATTAACTCAAAGAATCAGAAGTTCAAGCAAATACTTCAAATAAAACAACCACCTCACATGGAGTAGTACCAAAAAAGCAGTGAAGTTGCAATTGCACCTCTCCATCCTGTCATCCTGCCATTAGATTAGAGAAGGAAGCTTACACGGCTTAAGCTGCAAGACAACTTAATACTAAGCAAAATCCAAGTGATTAATTAATCTACATTAGGAGCTCAGAAGTAGCTCTTTATAAAGGTATACAACACAAAGTTTCTAAAAATATCATGTATTTAATACTGCTCATTGGTTTGTTCCCACTGGTTTCTCTCTTCATAAGAATTGTTTTCTTGATCATATTCAACTTGTTCAGCTGACTTGTTCACAGAACCTATCCTTGATGACTCCCAAGCATCTCCTTGATTAATTTAGTCCCCAGTTTAAATCCCATCCCTGTGTGAATAGGATAGAATTGCTCTCTTCCTCCCAGTTGATTATTTTGCACTTTTCTCTATCAAGCTTCATATTTTTCCCCTAAAAAATCAAGAGATTTTTCTGAAATGGCTGACTATAAGTTTTGTATTTTCTTATCATAAATAATCTTGCATAATCCCAAAGTAAATTCTTTTTTCCAGATGCTGTAGCTATATATAGAACAAGTTACACTGCAGGAACGTTACTGGCAACTTCTCCCAATTAGGAAAACTGACAATTTATCCCTTTTTTCCCCCCCAATACACTTTAACTACATGATTTACTAATTCCTAGAAGATAGGAAACCATTCCCCTTTAACAATCCTAGAAAGTAATCTTGTCAATTTCAATTCCAGTTGCAATTCGTAATGCTACACTGATCACCAAATCATCACCAAACACAGGCTTGCTCTACAAAGAACAGCAGTTACATTATCAGAAAAATTATGCTTTCCAATCTTGTG
Source organism: Centrocercus urophasianus (assembly GCF_019232065.1). Lineage (NCBI taxonomy): Eukaryota > Metazoa > Chordata > Aves > Galliformes > Phasianidae > Centrocercus > Centrocercus urophasianus. The sequence goes on along the minus strand of NW_024884141.1, from coordinate 1,949,028 downwards.
ACCCACGGTTTGAAAAGTCTGTTTGCATTCAAACATTTTTTGAGAGAAAAATCAGATTTCCTTAGATAACCCTTACAATTCACCTGCATTTCCTGCACCCATGCATTTGGAATCAGTAACAAATGGAGAAGGAAACCATGTGAATATATTGCCTTGTTTGCTGATTTTAAAAACATTTACATAAGCAAGGGGGGGGGGGGGGGGGGGGGAAGGTGCATATTGTGCACAGTCAATTGCAAAAATCAGAAAGCACAGGTGTTGCTGTCTTTCTCCTACCCATTACAAATTGTGTGGTTGTCTTTTCTTTTTTTTTTTTAAGTTACTATTCTATAAGCTAAGAAGTTACATTCCTGTTACATTTAATTTTTAGGACAGTATACCAACCTTAGAATGCAAAAGCAAGCAATATACAAGGTCCCATTTGCTGTCAGAAAGGAAGTTGATTGCAAGATCTCAGGTAGCAGTTTGTGCAAATAATAGTCAAGTTTTCGTTTCCTGAGAATAGCTGCAATCTGAGGGAGGAGGAAGAAAAAAGGGAGGACAAACTTTAATTCAATTAGGTTCTTTCTTGCACATTGTAAAGAAAAAAGAAAAAAGCAAAATGAAATACGCCCATTTAAGTAGTAAATCAAATCTCCTTAAATTTGCTGGTTTTACAAACAATACCACAAAGATTTCCTTTAAACTTGTTCCAGATATTACAGTGTTTATACCAGGAAATACGCCACATAAGCCTAAGTGGAAACTGTGAGAGAGGTTTTACTACCTTGTTACCATTGGCCATAATAGTCAGAAAGGTTGTCTGCCAGATAGCAGAACTTTAAGATGTAATAAACTCACAAAGACTTGTCTTTCAGGCAATTGGAGCACCTCATAACAAAGGCCAGCATACCACTAAGCAATGCACTAAGCGATCCAGATATGGCCCCTACACTGTGCCTACAAAGTGCTGATGCATTTCTAAAGGTTTCTAATCCTACCAAACGACTCCAAGTCCTCCAAAACTTTTTCACTGTTTGCTAAAAGAAGAACACATTCTTGAGAAATTGTATAGAAACGCTACGTGAAAACATCACGTTACGTATGCCTGACGTAGAAACCAGGTTGGATCTGAAAAACAAGCGCTCTCTTGGTCAGCTGAATTTATGTTATGAAGAACTGTTAGATGAAGGCTCAAATATAACACATCCTCAAAATCCTTCTTGTCTACTGAAATCTTGCAACTATTAGAACAAGGAGCCAGATTTTTTCTCAGAAGAGCACAGCTAAGACGAAAGGCAACAGACAATTCAAATTCTGTACACTCAGATTAGACAGAATAAAAAATATTACCCTTTGAGGTGGCTGAATATCTGAATGGACTGCCCTAAAAGGTTGTGGACTCTCCAACACCAGAATCCTCCAAAGCTCAGACCAGGAAATGCCCCAAACACACCCATCCGACTTGTCCTGCCTTGCGCACGAAGCTGGAACCACGTGGCCTCCAAATCTCCATGGTTCCATGAACTTAGAATGCACTGACAGACAGATTTTTGTTTTTAATAGCATTATCATGTTCATCTGCACTGGTTTCTCAAGGACTCTCAAAATAGTCAGAGCTTTCAACCAATGCTTACAGTCGGGAAACTGCAGACAGAAAGAGCTTAAAACTACAAGTGCTGATGAGAACAGCAGGCAGCCTGTTGGTCAGTAGCACCCCTTGAGGACTTGGTTTCTCAATTCAAAGACACGGGGGAAGGAATTGTTCTTCTCAAAACCAGCCCACCTGCACTGAACAGCAAGGTGTTTTAGATACAGAGATAGGATGAGGCGTTTATCTGGATGAGAACCTATGAGATACGGTCTAGTGGCTTGTGGGAGCAAGGGTAATGGGAGGACAGCTGAACTAGATGATCTTGCAGGTCCCTTCCAAACTTGTGATTCTATGATTCTGCTGTAACTAACCATAAGAGAGCTCTGCCAAAATAAGTGCCCAAAACAAAGCCTGAATTAAGGAGAAACATATGCACAAACAGACTTCTGAAAATAGATTAACACACCACTTCATCACATGTCAAGACTGCTTAAGCCATAATAGATTAGGCAACAGTGCAATCCAGATAATCTTTCTGTTGCAAAGTCTTAATGCAGGCTAAACACCAGATTACTTGTTGCCACCTCCTCAGCTATTTCCAGTCTACTGTACAAAGGTTGTGAACATGTGAAACAGAAGAATTTTTTTCTTTCTAAAGAACACAACCTTTGAGCTGAAGCGTAAAGTCTGGTTTCCTCTGAAGAAGCATTTTATACTTTTATATCTCTTTTAAATATACAAAATTTTGAAAATATTGGTATTGTTATAAAGCAGTGTCAAATCAAAAGCTAATGGTTAATTCTGTAGCATCTCCAATAAGTTTTATTTTTACACTAGTTTTTCACTTTCCCTTCTCCTTACTACTCAACTCAAAGGCAGAAAAGAATCAGGAACACCACCACACAGGTCAGGCTGAGGAAACACTGCTTATGATAACTGAAGGAGCTGCACATGTAAAAGCAATGTGGCTTGAGGCATGCACATCAAAAACAGATAATGCCCATCATCTCCACAGTGCTTTACAGACATCAACTACGCTAAATACCACGTACAGCCAAAACCTGACAAAAGCAGGTTACACAGCAAGTTCCTCCCCTTCACCCCACCACTTATAGTGTGATTACGTGGAATGAACACCAGTAATACTTCCAGACTCCACCTTGTATTCCCTTCCAGCTCTCCACAGTTACAAGAAGTACTCTTACAGTTGAAATAGGCAAGAGAGATTCTGAAACATGTCAGCCCATGGCATTTCCTCATTCCCATAGGGATAAACCCCATTTGGGTGATTTGGGAGGTCACTGTGATGAAGGCCAAATGCTTTGTAACAAACGCTCTGCTCAAGGCTTAGCACCAGACAGTAGCAACAGACACCAGCATGGAAGGAAAGGGCTATGAGGAAACCCAGTAGCTACCTCCTTGGCAAGCTTTAACGCCCATGAAGAGAGTGCTAACAGACAGAGCACAAGGTTACACGGCAACCTGTGCTATGTGAGGCACCCTGCAGAGTCAGATCCAAGAAACAGCTGTCTCATTGAAAACACGCTCGCAGATCTCCAGAACTATGGGAGGAAACCTCGTTGCAGTCCAATACAGGAGGGAGACTTATTTTTTACATCATCTGTTAGTAAAACGACAACAGGGAATAGTTTTAAACTAAAAGAAGTTAGGAATAAATTTTACACTCGGGGGCAGTGAGGCCTTGGCACTGCTCCCCAGAGAGCTGTGAGTGCCCCAGCCCTGGAGGTGCTCAAGGCCAGGTTGGATGGGGCCTGGGCAGCCTGAGCTGCTGGGGAGCAACCAGCCCATGGTAGGAGGTTGGGTGGGCTTTTAGATCCCTTCCAACTCAATTTGGAGATTCTATATAAAAGGAGCAGATGAATCCTCAGATTCCTTTACTTGGGTATCTAAGGGAGGTCTGCATCATGACCTTAATGCTGACAGATAAAGTTTGGGATGTTACTCACTATAAGAATGAAGGACTGCAATTCTGAGTCAAGTGACTGTTCCAAACAGTTCGCTATCACGTATCCAAGAGTGGCCTGAAGCAGCTCCCTGCCTCCCAGTGCTCTTCTCTCCTCTCTACAGTTTCTCAGCTACATTCTTTTCTTTTTAAGACAGAGAAGTAGAAAAATTCTTCAATGCTTACAAAACACTGCAGATTTCCAGCGTAAGTAAGAAAGCACAAAGTGAAGAAAAGCTGTATTAGAAAATGCCATGAATGTTTGCCACTGCATGAAACCCTGACACTATATTCCTTCCCTTCGATTTCACACTGCTTGTGCTGCCCCACCTCTCCTCCTAACCACAGTTTACCTGCAATCCAGGGCATGGAAGAATGCACCCCTCATAGCACTACAAGATCATGATTTCATGGAACAAAAAAGATAACAAAATAACCCTTTGCAACACAGTATCACCTTTTCTTTTTTTCTTCTGAAAAATATCAGTAAGAGTGTGGAATAGTTTCACAGATGCTAACAAATAACCCTGACTGTGCTGCTTTCTGACCAGCAGGCACAAGGCAGCTTGTGCTTCTCATCTGCCCACATGCTGCATATCATCCATTTAAAAACGAGTGACAAAGCTGTAAAATCAAAATGTTACCCAGCATACACATCTCTCTAAGGAGGAGATTAGAAAGGGAACAGAAGACCTAACAAAACCAATGCTCACCATATAGCTGATGTTCTATCAATCTCTACTATATAAACCAGTATGGATGTTATTCACATGAAGCCCCTGTTAGGTAACTGCACTTTCTCAAGCAGATTTGCTCTCTGCAGATAAAGAATACTCAAGTTCGAAGTACTTAGTATTAAAGATGTCTTTATTCATCAAGAAGATTCCAGCCCACATAAGAACTTAGCATTTGTGTCATGGCAGAACATAATTTCTTTTAATTTAATTTACAGAATTCAGAGACACCTGGAAAATAATAAAAGAAACTCAATGCCAGAACTGGCGTTGCCTTCTCAGCACAACTTAAGTGTTCTTATGCTATGAGAGAAACTTCACACAGTAGGACAGCCTGCAGATGCAGTCCTATCTGGTCTGTGCAAGCATCTAACAGCACTCACTGCCCAAGGCCCTTACTAGCAGCTGGGCTGCATGCTGGCACAGCTCTAGAGATGGCATACACAGCTCAGCTTTCCCAACAGTTTTGCACTCTCAGCTTCTAAAGTAGCCCAGCAGTGAATCTCATCTGTCTCAGTCCCCTATAAGAAGCACTCTTCTAGATGCACAAACAACAACCAAGAGCAAAAAGGAATTTAAAACAAGTCATGCACTGTCACAGGGAAGATGTCCAGAGCTTTCAGAACTTTGCAATTTCCCTCTTTGCATCCACATATTATGGTTCTTGATCTCCTTTCAGATTCAGAAAATACAGATATTTCCAGATTAGAAACAGGAAACATATGGGAATCTGGGTGAAACTCTGATCACAGCACTTCAGACCTCAGACAGCTAAACTTGTGCATTCACAGTAAGACAAGTAACACCCACACAGCAGTAACAAGTCAGTGTGATGAAATACGCCTGTATTCCTGATTCCTGTCGTGTGCCACTTCTGCCCTACAGCCATGTGCTGAAAGAAGGCTGGGGCAGAACCAGACCTGTCAGGCTGACTTCCAGGGAAAACATTCCTGGTCCCAAATAAGACAATTAGTTTGATACTATGCACGTCATCAGCTGAATAAGTTGAGTCACCATCCCTGAACGTGTTTAAAAACCATTTGGATGTGGTGCTTGGGGACATGACTTAGCGGAGGGTTGTTAGTTAGGGTAGTATGCTGAGGTTGTGGTTGGACTTGATGGTCTTTTCCAACCCTGAGCAATTCTATGATTCTATGGACTACAGGCAGCACCAGCTTGACTCAATGCATGTGCTGATCAACATACACACACTGATGGATTCTGTGGTAGACTAAAAAACAGTGAAATTGCATCAGCTCTGCTGTGTGAGTACAGTATTATTTGTTCATCTCTTTCAAGCCACCACTTTTTTTAGGTTTGCACAAACTTTATGTTTAAGAATGTAACCCCCTCCATCAAACCTTAGTGAGCAGGATGTCCCATCCCTGGAGGCATTCAAGGCCAGGCTGGATGTGGCTCTGGGCAGCCTGGTCTGGTGGTTGGCGACCCTGCACTTAGCAAAGGGTTGGAACTGGATGAGCATTGTAGCCCTTTTCAACCCCGGCTACTCTATGATTCTATGAACTTAGCCCAGCATGCAACACTGACTGATGGAAACTGAAAAAAGCAGAATCATTTCTATCTCATTCCTTCACAAGCACCACTAAAACTGAGCACATGATAACAAACACACACACAAAAAAAAAAAGAACTACAGAACTACTGCGACACCTAGCCACATCTCCAGGCACAAAGCTCCATGACTTATATCACAGTAGCTATCTAGCATGCAAATGTAGAGACTACCAATAATGCTGTGCAGATGGTTTATATAATATATATGCAGCAAATCATTAACAAGCTAGGAAAACTGTCACAGCACAAGTCATGCAAATGGACCCTTAGAGATGATCCAGCCCCACTGCTCAATCTCTTCAGGGCTAAACCACTTTATTGAGGGCGCTGTGTTATGTTTCTTGAGCACTGACATCAACCACCTCTCCAGCAAGCCGTTCCAGTGCCTGCTCGCCCTTATGATAAAGATATTTTTCTTAATGCCCAGACTGACTTTCCCCAGTACAACTCCGTGCCATTTCTACACCCACCATCAGGTTCCCTGAGCAGAGCCTGGCACCTTCCTGCTTCACCTCCTTAGGGATTTCTGGAGAAAACTGAAAGCAAAGCAACTCTCAACATTTAAAACGGTTAAGAAAATGTCTCATACCACAAAGATGTCAGATTTGTTTCAAAGCTATATTTGAATATATTAAATACACATGTGCTTAACATTCTACGTTTTCACAGTCCCGTATGAATTTTCTAAGGACATTATTCCCTTGCTTTAAAAATGATTTTTAAGCACTTTGGAATGACTTAATCTCAAAATGCCCTCAGGTAACATTTGTGTTTCGAAATACACTGTTGTCTAAACCAGCAATTTGTTCCCAGTGACTCTTCTTAAACATTCAGATCTCGTGTTCCTCAATTAGCTGGTACCACCCTGATTTCACAGATAAAAAAAAGTGAGGCTTCATAATATCACAAGTCAGCTCCTGCAGTACCACAAAGAGGACTGTGTTCCCCTGCTCTGCCCCCCAACTTCCTTCCTCTGTGCCTTGAGAGATGTTGTACAAGGATTAGCATGAGGGGTGTGGCTTGTTTTGTCGTGTTTAGGTTTGGTTTGTTTTAAACTTCGCACATTTGCACCCAAGTTAAAAAATAGAAACGAACAGGAGAATTCATGTACTCTCTGAACATCCAGATTACCTTCAGTTCTGGCATCACTCTCAATTCACAGAGAACAGATGTACACCTGCTTGACAGAAGCCTCTTCGCCAGGTTTGCTGCTTCCCAGTGCCTGTGCTGAGTTCATTGCTCTGTCAAGGCTGGGACCTCTCGCTATCACTGCAGTGCAGGCTCCACGCCACCCTTGTACCTTTGAGCTTCAGCTCCTCGATGCAGCTGAATTCCTTGCTGATTCTTCTGAAATGATTGCACTTTTCCCCACTGAAATAAGCATCTCACCAAAAGACTTTTTTGGTTTATTTTAGTTTTATGAAAAAATGTTACTAGTCTGCCCTAAAAGCTGCCTGAACAGACCGGAATGATCGCAGCCCGGAATGAAGATGTTGCAATCAGGCTCTTTCTTTAGTAACATTTAAACTAATTTTAGTCATAATTAAAGTGGCTTCCAGAAGAACCTGAAAGCAAGAACGCGCTGACCTGCAGGTCCCTCAGAACATAGTGCAGAACTGAGATGATCAGATATGCCAGCACATGATTACAGCATCAGGCTATGCCATAAACAAATCCCATTTCTTGATGGGCCTCATAGGCAGAAACATGTTACAGGGTAACGCTAACAGCCTTCTGAGGCTCCCCACCCTACCTCCAATACACAATCATGCACAGCACAAACAACATCGATGTCTGTGCCTATATGGACTGACAAAGCAGCATCTGTTTGGTGCTTGCTAACTCCAGGCTTGGCTCAGAATGAATCCAAACAGCTCTCCCTACGAGATACCACGGTTGAAGCAGGGCTGGAGTGAGGCATGGCTGGCAGGCACCAGCTGCCTTTAGGCTGGGCTATGGCCCTATCTCATAGGGTGTAGGTACAGCCAGGAAAATTACGCATCAGGCTGTAAAAGGAAGGAGGGAGCCTGGCTTAAATTAAGCAGGGACAGATGGCCAGGTCAGGAGAATGATAAGGGGAAGGACACAAACAACTCTGCCATCTCACAAGCAAGAAGTCAGAAGAATTAGCTTCACTGCAAAGTAGAGATCAAACCATTTTTATCTTATGAAAGGAAATGTTACTATCACTGGTTACACCACTTCATATTATTGATTAAGCATTTCCATCTACTGGAACATGCACCATCAAACAACATATGTGAAAAACATTCAACCCCTCAGGAAACAGAGGACTTTGCTCTGACACGTGTAATGAATGGCAGGCTTCCCACGTGAAATCAACGGGAACCAAGGGCAACACAGGCCAAGACAACTCAGACCTGATAATGCAGGCACTCACAGCTGGACCCTTCATCCCTCTCCCCAGCCTGATACAAGCTAACAGAGCTCTTAGGGCTGGTCCAGAAGAGAGCCACTAAGATGATCAGAGGGCTGGAGCACCTCTCCTGTGAGGAAAGGGTGAGGGAACTGGGATTGTTTCTCTTGGAGAAGAGAAGGCTCTGAGGAGACCTCATTGTGGCCATCCAATATTTGAAGACAGCATGTAAACAGGAAGGGGGAAAGGCTGTTTGTGAGTGTGGACAGAGATAGGACAAGGGGGAATGGTTTTAAACTGAGACAGGGGAGATTCAGGTTAGATATTAGGAGGAAGTTTTTCACATAGGTTGGTGACACACTGGAACAGGCTGCCCAAGGAGGCTGTGGATGCCCCATCCCTGGAGGCATCCAAGGCCAGGCTGGATGTGGCTCTGGGCAGCCTGGTCTGGTGGCTGATGACCCTGCACATAGCAGGGGGTTGGAACTGGATGAGCATTGTGGTCCTTTTCAACCCAGCCCTTCTGTGATTCTAATCATGACCTCATTTTCTTCTCCTAATCCTAATTTCTGGGAAAAGCCCGAATTGTTCAATTTTGAACACACAATGTTACATCTCCAATTTATTTATTTTTAATCTTTATCTAATCTTAAGGAGCTTTGGAGATAAAGCACATCAACTTGAAGGTCTTTAGCAAAATTTTCTTAAAAGATCAAGGCAGACAAGTTTTAAACAAGTCTACATTTATAGGTGGTTGCTTTGTTGTTTTTTGTTTGTTTTTTAAGATTGGAGGTCAGCAATTTTTAACTTTTTCCCTTACCTCCTTTCATCTGGGAGCCTCAATAAATGCTGTAACTACTGACAATGACGCTTCAGAACCTTCCTGGTGAGATATGAATCAATAAGTTCAGTACCTGTTATATCTTACTCTTCTGGAGTTACTAAGTTTCTCTTCTGTTGCACAGCATGGCAGTAATGGGCCTCAAGTTGCACCAGTGGAGGTTCAGGTTGGATATTAGGAAAAAAATTCTGCTCAGAAAGAGCAGGGAGGTATTGGAGCAGGCTGCCCAGGAAGGTGATGGAGGATATCCCTGAAAGTGTTCATGTAATATGGAGATGCAGCACTGAGGGACAAGGTTAGTGGGCATGGTGGGGATGGGTCCATGGTTGGACAGGATGATCTCAGTGGTCTTTTCCAACCTTAATGATTCAATGGTTCAAAATAAGGACTGAAGAGAAACATCACATCCTGGCCGGCTGATCAGGACAGCTTACAAAAGATGCAGGTTTGCACTGTACAGGCTAAGTAAGACTTGGATCTAAAGAATTCCCCTAAGAGTTCAGCCAGACGCTCTGTTGTTCAGCCAACACACGGAAGGCATCTCTCTCTTTTGGGAAAGGCATGAGCACCTAAAATACAAGATCACAACTGAGAGCAGCTGCTATGATCAATTGGTTGAATTTGGAGATGTACATCCAGGCTGGATGTGGCTCTGGGCAGCCTGGGCTGGTGGTTGGTGACCCTGCCCATGGCAGGGGTTGAAACTACATGATCTCTGAGGTCCTTTTCAACCCAGGCCATTCTATGATTCTATGATCCAAAGAAAGCAAACCTCTCAGAAGAGCTACACAAAGGAATGCTTCGCTTGTAAAATGTAAGCAGTCTTAATTACAAAACAAGCATTCTTGCCAGCCACTTTATGTCCAAAATGGTAGCGACACCAAATACCCATCATAACCTCCGAATTCTTCAGCTTGCCACCTTCTTACCCTCTCATTCTGTCTGCACACAGCAGCTTGACTCAAGTGGTCTCTAATCCTAAAACCTCACCAGTTATTTTCATGACGTTACAGAGGATTAGTGGCTCAAAAAATAAAAATTAACTTAACTCTGAATACATAATAAAATGTCAAAATATCACCTATAAACTCAGGACTTGATGACTTAGATATTTTGCATGAAAGAAATTCCGTTCCAGAGGAATCTGCAGCTCACATCAACCCATCAGGGTGTTTAGAAATGACCTTTATATCCAAACGTGGCTCCATTTGAGCCAAAGTGCAGACACATAAGGAGCAGTAGGACATGGCTGACATTTTTCAAGAAGGTATTTCAGGTTGCTCAGGTATTCAGGTATCTCTGGATCTAAAAGGTTTTACAGGTTACGTGGGTGCTTCCAACCAAACAAAGCCACCAGCCAGATGTACATCTCCACCCAAATACCACATTACTGTGCAGTGTATGAATGCCAGGAAGATCCATTCTCCTGAAGGATACTATCACTTAATGAAGAACCAAGATAAGTAATAGCTCAGCCTTCATTTTATTAAGGAATAATACAGACACAAATGGTTCTGTAGGCGCATCACTGGTGGATAGATGGGTAAAGAGACAGGTAAGCAGCAGTGTTTACACACACACAGACTGCAACCCTACACACAACATAAACCCACATTGTCTTCTGATCTCTTCTGGAGAGTGGCCCAATCCACAGCACTTGGAGCAGCAATGCTTACCGAGATGTCCTAAAAACGTAGTGCACAGAACTGATCCAGCTACTCAGCCCCAAAAAACATCACCACAATTACGAAAACTTCCTTCGCATAAATATTTGTTAAAGAAAAAATTAACAAGGACAACACGTGGAAAACTATTTTAGCATCACTTTCCTCATAGAAACAACCTTAAAAAAGTTCAAGCGTTGAAAATGAAAAGCACAAACTCTGTCAACTCAGAGGGAAGCTATACTACAGCATTCTAACCGAGAATGTAAAGAACCATAACACACAACAGCAGCTCGTACATGCTTTCACCACAGAGTTCTCCTAAACAAAATTCTCATACAACTCGACTCCTATTTACTTTAATGGCAGTACAATTAACTGCACGTTGTGGAACACATACATAGCTTGTCATTGATAATGAATTACTTGAGTACATCATGGAATGCTCTTTAGGACACCAAAATCATTTTTGAGGTTGTAGTGAAGCAATACAAATATTTCAAATAATACTCCACCTTCCCTGCATCGTTCATCACGAGCGCCCATCCCGTGCAGCAGCAGGGCCCATTTTCCCCAATCTTCCCTTTGCTACTGATGCATTTGAAGCAGCCCTTCCTGCAGGCATTGACATTCCTTGCCAGATTTAACACCCAATGAGCCTTACCTCATACCAACCCTCCCAGAGAGGGAGAATCTTCCTTTCTCTTTGCTTTCAAACACCCTCCCTATTACTAAAGCTTTGCAAGCTGACCCAAGCACCTCGAAAACAAATAAAGGACCACTGGATCACTGGCTACATCTACAAATGAGTGTATGGTTACTAAGTATACTCTCAGGGAGGGACATTTCCACTTAGATACAAAATCTACTTTTGCTAAAGCAATCAACTAATCCTAGGGTGAAAACAACGTCCATGAAAGTATGATCTAAAGACTATTTTGCCAAGTCAAAAAATACAGAAGCTCTGTTATATATTAACAGGAACAAGAAAAAAACCACCACTGAACAGCAGCATTTCGAAGCAAAGACTTCTCATAGTTATGTACTGAGAGTTGCTCATCAAACAGCAATATCACGTAAATTATGCTCCATCAGTCTCTCATCAACACAAGAGCACCCAAACTTTTAAGAGGTGTGGGGTGTAGATGTTATGAGTTTGGACTCCAGACTGTGACTGTCCCTAACCACATGTCCTTCTCTCCCAGAATGACCTCTGGCAATGGCTTCTCATCCATTCATACTGATTCATTTCCACACAAGCTGTTGAGAACAAACTCTTTCATCTACTTGCCTTGGTTATTTGCGTATGGCAACAGAAGGAACAAACAAGCAGAACAGAAGTGGAAACTTCTTGATGCTGTGCTGTTAGACTGGGACTAAGCAGTACCAGCAACACTCCGAACATCCACTGACAGGACTACAAAGATTAAGCAATTTGAATTCACTCTACCACGTGACTCTAAATGTAGGACAGAACGTTTGTGCTGTGCAACCACGATATTTCACTTACAAATACAAGGTTTTCAAATACAGCTTTAAGTCCAACAAAGAATCACTTCAGGGATGACTCTTAATTCAGCAGTGCTCTTTCCCTGCCAAGCTACTTAATGTGCAAGGCTTCTCCTTCATTCTCCACAGTTGCACCCTTTCAGTTTTCACCTGCTGCTGGTTCTGGTGCTCATCAAAACCCTCCTAAGGGGCCAATTCAATTCGTTAATGCAGCTGAAAATTCAGCCTCGCTACAGGCAGGAGACAAAGCTCTTTTTGGGTTAGTGAATGAATTATTGTAGCTCTTTTTGAGCAGATTCAAAGTCCAAGACCACACAGAGTACAGTTACACACCTGTGAGCAAAGGAAGGCAAATTTTTCCTCCCTCTTTAAGTAGCAACAAGATTTTAGAGCAACTGAGGTTTAGAGGAGCTTTCCTCCAAACCCACTGTTGCAGGAAATGTAACATAGGTACGAGCAGGAACCTACTTACCAGGTTTGGCTGCTGGAGAACTCTGATTTAACTACAGTGCTCTTTAAGCTGCTTTATCTTTAGCCAGACTGAATAACCACTGGATGGATAACCACTACATAGCTAACTTCAGGTCTGTTCTCTGCTACTTACAAGTACTCATGCCCCTGCATGGCAAACTGCTTCAGGAAATTGACTTGGAGGAAAAATTACTGAAGGAAGGTGGGGAGGTAGAGAAGAGGACACGTCCTTGGTATTGGCTTCCTGTTCCAGCCCAGCATACACTCACATAAACAGTGGCAACTTCTGTTTGTGCCAGTTCAGCCTGAAAACATTCACGGCCAGACATGACAACTATTTAAGACCACAGTGCTACCAAATAGCCATTAAGTTTCCTTAGCATGCCATTTGATGCTCTCACAATTTTCATTCAATGGGAGCTTAAAGTAATCACGCCAGGACTGCAGCGGTTCCACTCTTTGCCTTCTATTTTATGTCTTGATATCTTTATAACACCAGCACTGGCACAGACCAGGAGAAAGGGGAGGTTTAGGTTGGATATCAGGAAAAACTTATTTTACTAAAAGAGTTGATAAACACTGGAATAGGCTCCCCAGGGAGGTGATTGAGTCACCATCCCTGGACGTGTTTAAAAACCATTTGGATGTGGTGCTCAGGGACACAATTTAGCAGAGGGTTGTTAGGGTAGCATGGTTAGGTTGTGTTTGGACTCCATGATCTTTAAGGTCTTTTCCAACCTAAGCAACTTCACGATTCTATGACTCAGTGACCTGCTTTACTTTGCTCCAGACTCCACTTGCAGCCAGCTCACTGCTCAGCCCTGTGAGCACCGTTACAGCCGGAACACGGAGGTGGGGACAGCAAAATACCTGCAGCGCTTTCAGCTTAGATCAGCTTTCAGGATATGTTTACTCAGATGGATGCAAACAGTTGCCAACTCCTCTACCTACACCCTAACTTGCTGGACACAAGCCAGCCGCAATGGAGATGATATAACTGAGCCTAATTGCACGCCCAGACCAAAATACCTCACCTGTAGGATACTCTCTGACTACTTCATCTCCTCTAAGCCTTAATATATTCCTTCAGCCTTGTTTCTTTATTACACAGTGGAACCTCCTTGATTCTAAGGCACTGATTAGCCACGATTCCATCCCCAAGGTGCCACCACCAGCACCACGCGCGTGGTGCACTTACTGCTGCCAAAGACATAACTCTAACCTGCTGGGCACATTGTTGTTCCCTATTTCAAGCCTCACCACTCCAGGAAATGCTGAAAATAGCACACCCAGCGTCCTCCTCACCCAGCTCACCCATCCCACAGCCCTTATTACCACCACCCCGCGCCATCTCCTCCCCAGAACGCTCCTCTATGCCCTTCACCCTCACACCTCTCAGCCCACAGAGCCCACCGTGACACCCCCACCCTTCCCAAACACCTCCTCCTCCTCCCCCCTTCCCTCATAACCCACCCCCAAGCCGACCACCACCCACCAGGTACAGAGTGCCGTAGATGCGGAGGGATTCGGCCAGCGCACTCTGGGTGACATGCAGGACGGCGACGGAGCAGCGCGGGTGCCAGGTGTGCCCGATCTCGTAGCAGCTGTGGGGGATGGACTTGCTCAGCGCCGCCATCTTGCCGCGCGCGAGAGGATGAAGGGAGGTGGGGGGGGGGGGACGGCGAGCGCGCGCGCGCGCGCCCGCCGCGTCACCGCCGATGCGGGAGAAAGGTCGCGCGGGGCGCTACCGGCGGCGGGGTTACTCGCGGGCAACTGCGGCCGCTTCCACCCCCCCTCCCAGCCGGGCTCGCGTGAGGCCCGCAGCCAATCCGCGGCGCCGGGGGGCGGGGGTAAGGCTAGCGGCTGCTGAGCGTGGAGGCGGGTTGGGAAGCGATGGCGGCGGGGCGAGGGGAGTTAGTGAGCTGAAGAGGGAGATCGCAAACTCTGGGGATGGGTTAAGAATTGATTTATTGATGGGGAAGGGGGAGTTTAAATGGATGTTGGAGTGGGGAACTGTAAATAGGTGAAAGCTTGCAAACCACCGTGGAGATGGAGTTGCTGCAAAATGGGCGACTGCAAAACGGTGGAAGGTGGCAAACTGGGGAGGGGGAACTGGAAATAGGTGGGCGTTGCGAATAAGGATAGATAGGGGGTATCGCAAACCGATGGGGGCGTTGCAGACCGATGAGGGGTTGTAAATAATGGGGTAGAAGGATTGCAGACTGAGGAGGAGAATTGCAGATAGATGGGGGAATAGCAAATCAGGGGTGTGTGTGCAGTCCTGGGAGTGCTGGGAGGAGTCTCACTGATGGGAGCATCTGCACCTGAGTGCATCAGTGTCTGGGAAAGCGAATGGGGGGGAGGGGGAACTTCTGGGATCTGGGGTTGCTTAAAGCTTCGGGGTCACAGAATCACAGAATGGCCTGGGTTGGAAGGGACCTCAAGGATCATGAATCTCCAACCCCCCTGTCACATGCAGGGCAACCAACCTCCACATTTAATACGAGACCAGGCTGCCCAGGGCCCCATCCAACCTGGCCTTGAACACCTCTAGGGATGGATGGGGCACCCACAACCTCTCTGCAGCTGTTCCAGCACCTCACCATGCTCTCTGTAAAGAACTTCCCCCTGACATCCAACCTAAATCTCTCCTCCCTCAACTTAAAACCATTTCCCCTCGTCCTGCAGTTATCAACCCTTTCAAAGAGTTGATTCCCCTCCCCTCTGTAGGCTCCCTTTAAGTATTGAAATGCTGCAGTTGAGGTCACCCCGCAGCCTTGTAAGTTGGGCTACGGAATCTTGGAGGGCAGGAGTGGTTCTGCAGCCAGGTCAGCTGCAGCCCTGGCACGTGGCCCAGCTTGCAGTGCTGGCTGTTTGTGTGCCCAACGTGCTGGGATGTCCTGTGGTGTCTGTGAAGTTTGTGAACAGTCCGTGCTGGGTACAGGGTGTACAGTGGCTGAGTGAGGAGTTGTGTGAAGCTTGGCTGGCAGATATGGCCTAGTAGGGCCTGATCATGGAACCTGCAGCCAGATCATAGAACCATATAATATCCCAAGATGGGAATGGGCCCACAAGGATCACTGAGTGCAAACCCTGGATCCACATAGGACCATCCAAACCAAACCCAATGTCTGAGAGCACTGTCCCAACACTCCCTGAGCTTCGGCAGCTCGGGGCTGTGCCCACTGCCCAGGCAGGCTATTCCAGGCTGTTCCATGCCCACCACCCTCTGGTGCAGCCCCTTTCCCCACCTCCTGTCACAGCTCCATGCTGTTCCCTCAGACCCTGTCGCTGTCACACAGAGCAGAGCTCAGCGCTGCCCTCCGCTCCCTGTGAGGAGCTGCAGCCACCATCAGGCCTGCCCTCAGCCTGCTCTGCTCTGGGCTGAGCACATCAGGGATCTCCGCTGCTCCTCATTTCACCCTAATGTTTTACACTCCTCCCAGGAAGCCTCCTATTGATGCAAGACCATGTATTTCCAGCAGGTTGTTCCAAAAGTAATGCTTCATATAATTCCTTGGAAACTTGCATCCACAAGTTTCAAAGAGCACAGTAACACTGTTCGAGAGCAAATTTTCAGCTACAGAACACTGTTTTTCAATATAGTCACCACCATTAGCTGTGCATTTTTACCAGTAAAACTGAATCACCACCTTCACCTTGCTGGTCACACTTCTCTTGATGCAACCCAGGATATAGTTGACCTTCTGGGCTGCAAGTGCACATTGTAGGCTCATGCTGAATCTTTCAATTGACACTCCTAAATCCTTCTCTTCAGGGCTGCTCTCAAGCCATTCTCCACCCAACCTGTACCTGTTCTTCAGATTGCTCCAACCCAGGTTCAAGACCTTGCACTTGGCCTGTCTGAACTTCATGAGGTTGGCATGGGCCCAGCTCTCCAGCCTGTCCAGGTTCCTCTGGATAGCATTCCTTCCCTCTAGCATGTCATCTGCACCACTCAGCTTGGTGTCATCTGCAAACTTGATGAGGGTGCACTTGATCCCTCTGTCCATGCTGCCTACAAGGGTGTTAAAAAACACTGCTCCCAGTACTGATCTCTGTGGAACACCACTCATCACCGGTGTCCACTTGGACATTGAGCCACTGACAGTAACTCTCTAAGTGTGACCATCCAGCTAACTCCTTATCCAGTGAGTGGTCCATCCATCAAATCCATTTTTCTCCAACAGGGCGACCAGGATGTTATGTGGGACAGTGTCAAACACTTTGCACATGTCCAGGTAGATGGTGTCATGCTGTAACTCCATCATAAAAGGCCACCAAGCTTGTCAAGTATTACTTGCCCTTGGTGAAGCCATGTTGGTTACTACTGATCACCTCATCTTTATTTTCCATATGCTTTAGTAGGGCTTTCAGGAGGATCTGCTCCAGGATCTTGCCAGGCACAGAGGTGACACTCTCTGTCCTGTAGTTCCCTGGATCTTCTTTTTTTCCCTTCTTGAAAATGGGGGTTAAGTTTCCCCTTTTTCAGTCAGCGGAAACCAGACTGCCATGACCTTTCAAATATGATGGATAGAGGCTTGGCAATTTCATCCTCCAGTTTGCTTGTGGAGGGATTCAGTTCCACACCTTTGCTTCATATGCCTTTCCATGTAAGACACCATTTTGTCAGACTGCCCCACTGCTGCCATCTGTCACACAGCAACAAAACATAACGGAATACTGGTGGGAATGTTCAACCTCTACTGCCATCCCACTAACATTCTCCTCTGACGTCGTGGGCCAACACAGTAAAATAGGAGATGTTTCTTTCAGAGCAGACCTTGGAGCAGCGCGGCAGATCTCGTGGTTCAGTGACCCAGTGCATCACTTCTTGCTTCTGCAGTGCTCTGATTAAAGAACTGTTTGCAGGCAGAAATGGCAGTTGTTGCCTAATATATGGATTTGCCCAGCTCAGCTTAGGAAAACACCTCCTGATAAAGGAAAACCCAGCCTCATTCACATGTGCAGCAGCTCTGCTTGGACCTGAGCAGGAGGTTTGGGATCTCTGCCAACTCTGGCTGTGCACTAACGAAGAAGGCACCACAGCACTGACTTTGTTTCAGGCTCTGTTCCATTGGGTTGCAGTCCTCTATTCTGGGAAGCCCTAGGGGTGAAGTAGCATGGGAAAAGCCTAACAGCCCATTCCAGGCTGGGCTGTCCTGGGAGCTCAGCCTTAGTTGGAACAGGGACAGCAGCATCTTGGAAAGGAAGAGACTCACTTCAGAAAGCATTGTGGATCTTTACTTTTACCTCCTTATGTTCTTGGGGCTTTCAGGTGCTCTCCTGGCTGTATGAACAAGGCTGCATCCTGGGAGTACCAGGCTGCATCAATAAAGCTAATAAATGCATGCCAGGGATTGGTCCCTTGGTATGAAGCTGGGTGATGTGGCTCAGGACTTGCCTTGTAATAAATATCTGGGTGTCCTGGAGAGTGTTTCTCTGAGTAGTCCTAAAACCAAATGCAGAGTGTAAGCTAATTGCTAAGCAGCATAAGTGACGGGGGAACTGAGTGTTCTGAGTGCTCAGCTTACTCCAGGTCCTCACTAATTCAGCAATGTCAGATATACCAGGACATCAGGACTGAAGTTTACACAGTCAAAAATGTCAGATGCATGTAAGCCTCATTAAAGGACAGCTATGATATCCCAGTTTCTACGATAACCCAGACAGGTGAGCGATGTAGCAGCATCCCACTGCCCTGAACTCTTCTAGCTGAATACATCCATATGCAGCTGAGCTGACAGAATGCAACTTTCAAACATTAGCTGGGTCAGACTCCCACTTATGTCTCAGGCTTTGGCACGACCCCCTTCTTATTGGACAGCACTACAGCTCTACAGCTCACCTATACTGATGCTAACTGGCATACAGATGTCTCAGGTGGCAATGGCTGCATGCAGAAAAGCACTGTCCACCTTTCCAGGTTTCTGAGGGTCTCACTGTCTGATAACATTATCTACTAGTATCTTCAGTGTCTAACAAATCTGCTATCTGCAAGGGAAATTAGAGATCTCAGCCCACAACAGTAGATGGAGGTGTGAAGAATTCTGCTTGCCCTCACAGTGAGTCACCATAGAATCATAGAATTGTTTGAGCTGGAAGAGACTCTTCAAGATCATCTGTTCCCAATGAACAGGGACACCTACAGCTCAATCAGGTGTTCATAGACCCATCCAACATGACCTTGAGTGTCTCCAGGGACAGGGCATCCACCACCCTTATGGGCAACCTGTGCCAGTGCTTCGCTACCTTATTGGAAAAAACTTCTTGCAGTGCGCTCTGGCAGCTCGAAAGGCAAATGGGATCCTGGGCTCCATCAGGAGAGGGGTGGTCAGCAGGGACAGGGAGGTGATTGTCCCTCTCTACTCGGCTCTTGTGAGGCCCCATCTGGAGTCCTGTGTCCAGGTGTGGAGCCCTCAGTACAAGAAAGACATTGAGATTTTGGAAAGGGTCCAGAGGAGGGCGACTAAGATGATCAGGGGGCTGGAGCACCTCCCCTATGAGGACAGGCTGAGGGAGTTGGGCTTGTTCAGCCTGGAGAAGAGAAGGCTGCGTGGTGACCTCATTGCAGCCTATCAATACCTGAAGGGAACCTACACCCAGGAGGGGAGTAAACTCTTCAAAAGGGCTGACAACAGCAGGACTAGGGGAAATGGATCCAAGTTGAAGGAGGGAAGATTTAGGTTGGATGTTAGGGGGAAGTTCTATACAAGGAGAGTGGTTAGGCCCTGGAACGGGCTGCCCAGGGAGGTTGTGGATGCCCCGTCCTTGGACGTGTTTAAGGCCAAGTTGGACGGGGTCCTGGGCAACCTGATCTGAATGTGTATGTTTGGTGGCCCTGCTAGGCAGGGGGGTTGGAACTACATGATCCTTGAGGTCCCTTCCAACCCGGGTGATTCTGTGATTCTGTGATTCTGTGATTCTTCCTTATATCCAACCTACATCTCCCCTCTTTAATTTGAAGCCATTTCCCTTTGTCCTCCCCAAATTTGTAAAAAGTGAATTTCAGGAGAGAACTGAAAGCCTTTGAGAAGGGTCTGGAGCATCACACCATCAGTGGTATCTGGAGAGAGTTTCACCAATCTCCATTTCTTCTCAAGATCTGGCCCAAGTGTAAGTGCAGGCTATAATTTGCTTTGTAGGTGTAAACCATAAGCTCCCTAAAGCTTGTCATGCTTGTCTAGAATGGCAGTGAGTGGCCATTCATTGAGCCGGCACTAGAATCACAGAATCATTAAAGTTGGAAAAGACCTCTAAGATCAAGTCCAACAATGAACCCATCCCCACCATGCCCACTGGCCACATCCCTCAGTGCCACATCTCCATGTTCTTGGATGCTTTCAGGGACAGTGACTGCACTATCTCCCTGGGCAGCCTGTGCCAGTGCTTCACCACTCTTTTGGAGAAGAAATTTTTCCTAATATCTAAACTGAACATCCCCTGGTGCAACTTGAACCCATTACCTTTTATCACTGTTACATGGGAGAAGAGGCCGACCCCCACCTCACCACAACCTCCTTTCAGTGAGCTGTGGAGAGCAATAAGGTCTCCTGCACCTCCTCTTCTCCAGGCTGAACAACCCCAGTTCCCTCAGCCCATCCCCATAAGATTCATGCTCCGGACCACTCACATCTCAGCTGCCCTTTTCTGGACATGCTCCAGGGCCTCAGTGTCTTTTTGAGGGGCCAAAAACAAGCACTGTACTCAAGGTACAACCTCCCCAGAGCTGAGTACAGAGGCCCTTTTTCACTTTTCACCCTTGTTTTCCCAATGGTAAGCTTAAGCCGTGATGCATTATTTGAAGAAGGATTCTCTTTTGGCTTATAGTCCTGAGTCCTACTTGTTCTTTTTTTCTTTTTTAGCAGGGAATAATCTCAACATCCCCTTGTGTTTGCTGATATTTCAAGGTAAAAGAATTAACTGGAAGTTTTCCCATTTTCCAGATGTAATGATTTCCAAAATAAATATGGGAAGGGTTGTAGGATAATACCATGTGAACATTTTAATACACACAATAATCTCCTCTAGTTTATACAGATCTGGATTTTTTCCAGACATAAACGTTGAAGTCTTTCATAGAATCAAAGAATCATAGAATGACCTGGGCTGAAAAAGACCACAATAATCATCCAATTTCAACCCCCCTGCTATGTGTAGAGTGGCCAACCACCAGACCAGGCTGTCCAGAGCCACGTAGCAAAGATTACATCAAGAAATCAGAACCGTAGTGTTCACCACACTGATTCTGTAGGCTAAACCAAGAGATGACATACTGAGCTATGTTCATGCTTCTCACTCCAGGAGAATTGTATTTCCGTTGTGTTTTGTCTATGGTGCTGCTGTTCCTGGAAGTGCTGATTTATTCTTTCTGTATCAGGTGACAGAATTGGCTGAAGTGAGCCATGAAGGGCTAAACTGAGCCACTGGGATCACTACAGGAGGAGCCAGAGGTAGTGCACATGGACACCACTCCAGCAGCAGCCCACAATGGGAACTGGGACCCAAAGGAGCAGCTACTTCTCTGCTCATTTCCTGCTTTTCGAGAAAATGCTCTCAGTAGTTTGGAAAGAATGCAGAATAACATCTTGCGTACTCCATGTACCTCAACCTGCTTGAAATCCCTCCAGCTGGGTAATAGAGGCTGTTTTCTGCCTTCATTCAACCAACATTCCTAAACCTCTGCAACAACCTACTTCTACTGCCAGCCTATGTCACTACTCCATCCAGATGGAAATAAAATCTTTTAGGGTGGAAAAATTGCGTGCTACCAAAAGTATATCTGCCCATGCTCCCTGCAATCACAGTGCTGTCTCTGGAACTCACATCCCCTTCCTCCCTCTGTGATGTTTCTCACATTCAGCAGTCAGGAAAGATCTGTCCTGTGCAGGTGCCACATCCTTCACCTCTTCGTGCCAGGTGGGGGCAGCAGCCTTCAAACAAGCAGACGGTGCTCACCTTCCTATGGATATGAATGGGAAGGAGAGAAGTAGAGTTCTGGGCCTCTTGAATGAGTTCTGAGATAAATCTCTTATAGAGAAGTCTGACCTCAAGCAGGGCAGGTGCAAGCTGGGAGAAGCAACTGGTTGTTGGCTGTGCTCTTCAGCTCTGCAGATGTTACATCTTTCCCAAAGCAGGACAGAAAAGCAGAGAGGAATGAATGATGAAATCCTTTAGTAAAAAATGTTGTTTCTCTGTCCCCTCAGCCATTCCCATCTTATATGAGGTTATTATTGCAACATTATTTATGCTTCAATCACAGGAATTTTTTCATAGTCATGAATAGCTTTGTGAAACTAAGAAAAGACTCAGAAGAAGCCATTTTTTCCCTGTTTGAAGTCCTAACACACTTTAAGTTTCTGTAATAAAACTGTCAGTCCATAAAGTTGGGCTGCTAAGACCATAGATAAAATGTAGTTATTCTAAAGCAATTGAGCTCCTTTGAAAAGCAGTGATAGTTTCGAGGAACTCAGCACTATTGAAAAGACTTTCAATTTAAGCCTGAATTTTCCAGAGGAATAATGAACAGTAAATTTCACTGACTTAATTTTCAAATGCCCATGTTGAAATAGCCTTAGGCGTCTGATCACTCCTGCTGCCAGCTCTTAGACATCCAGGAGTGAAATTCAAGAGCTTAAGATGCAGATGCTGAATCACTGCATTTTACAGGTCTGTGTTTCCCAGCAAAATGGCCATGATTTTAGGTTACCGTGCAAAGCTGGTTTGATAAACTGCATCGTCCTTAGCAGGACTCTGGATGTCCAGTACTGTGAGCAATTGCAAATGAAAGAAGCTGTGCTCCCATGATGACTTTTAGCTCTTTAAATCGCAGGATTAAACAGGTAGATGTGGCTTTAGACATCCACGTTTGGACCTCCTGTCAAAGACAAAAGTGTTATAAAAATCAATCTGATGGGACTGCATGGCACCTGATCGTCACCAGCACACTTTTAGTTTCTCTCTGTTGGACTGAGCTTTAAATGTACATTAAAAAGAATTGAGAAGTTGAAATAAGCCAGTTACAACTCTCAAAAGAACCATTTTTAAACACAGAAGCATTCAGAGAACAAAAACTCCTTTTCAGCACTTCTGGCTCATTCATGGGGGCCATTTCTTACAGTTCTGCTAAATCAGATGAGAAAGTCACCAAAGCATAGCAGCATCACAGTGTTCCTATGAAAAAAGGCACCAAAGATCCTTGAGAAAACCCTGAATAGCGCAGAAAGCAAGAACAAATGTTTTATATATGTGGTATTGTTAAAACTCCCAAGTGGCATAAATATAATAAACAATAGTGAAGAATGGGATATTTCTGTTTGTTTCCACACACTTGAGATGACCTAACCTACCTCAGGCATGGTTCCACTTTGTGACTTGTGAGTTATTTGATCGTTCCAAACTTGTGAAAATAAACACTATTTTTCTACTGTTCTACATTGTGCATTCTTTTGTTCTCTGTAAATAGACCGAGAACTATCAAATGAAAGTAAATCATAATGAAATACAAATCAAAATAAAAGCTGCAGATAAAAGAAAAACAGCACATTCAATAAAAAAGATGTAATAAACACAAAAATAATGAAATGGTAGGCTCATCACTGAGCACAGCTCCATATGCTCCAGATGACTTTGTCAGCATTTCATGGCTCAGTTCTGATCTCATTTGCAGAGGTCTCCTACAGAGACTTCTCCTATACTAACTCTAGGATAGATAGAAATCTAGCAGGGGATTGGTACTTGATGATCCTTAGGGTCCCTTCCAACCCAGGCCGTTCTATGATTCAAAGATTCTATGAATTTCAGGTTAGGATTTTCAAAGAACCCTTGAGAGCTGCTCAGATCGCAGCCCAGTTCAGTACGGGCTGGACACCTAACTTGGTGCCTCTTAATAAATTCCTCTTCTGAAGTAACAGGCTTTTTTTCAGGCTGTTCCAATACTGTCTTCCAGAGAGTTTTCAGCATTCTGCGTAGTTGTAAATAAAGGCTGTGGTGTCACCTTGGTATCTGAGTTTCCAGCCAGAAGACATGAACTTGAGTATAAATTCTTTCTTAGGAATGGTTCTGCTTTTTGAGGTTAGCTAAGCCCCAAAACCCACCCGTGCCTCTGTGTAGCAGTAATGTCTGGAAGTCATGTTTTGTAGATCACATTATGTCAAATTTGTGCACATCATGTTGAGAATCACTGTTGTTCACAGGGCTTTCACCACTCGCTGGGAGAGTTCCTTGCATGGCCTGATGTATGTTACTGTCAGAAGGCTTCTCTTGACAGTTTTATAGTGTTTTGTAGCATTGGAAGACATTGAAGATAGGGAGAAGTAAACTTACTGCCAGATTTCTGCATACATGTGCGTATGCATGTGCATGCAGATGAGGTAACTGGCCGAATGTGATATCATTTTACGTCCCTCTCCCACACCAACAAAGCACCTTCCTTTTACATTCTCTTTACTGAATATAAAATATTTGTTCCTTATGTTTTGAGAAGAAGAAATGTGATTTTATACAGATCTCACTTTGTCAAAAACCCGGATGGGGGAAGTCAATATAGCTTTGGATAGAATAATACACTGCCTCTAATAACACAGCACTAAGGACGGTCCATGGGTGAAGTCTCAGTACCACAAAGGAGCATTAACTCAAACAATTTATTGAAGTTCCCTCATACCAGAACTTCAGCAAACTTTACAAAGATAGTGATAATTATTCAAGAAGTTATACCTCCTCCCAGCACTCCCACCCCCACCAAACTGCGTTCATCCTGTTCTGAAAGAACAACTGTACACAGTAACAGACAGTGAGGGATGATGGGGGAACATTTTAAGTAAACAAAACAGCTCATTTTGAAATACAGTTTTCACTATTGTGTGAACGAGCTCTAATTGTTAATGGTCAAAAAAATAGACATATAGGTTTATAGCACAGCTCACCAAAAGCTGAAAGTCTCAACATAAATTTCCTTTTATGTCCTGCATCATTTTGTTCTAGCAGAAGGAAAATAAGATCTCCCCCAGAGATCTTACAGTACCACTTACCTCTTACAGTACCACTTTTCAGGAGGACTTTTGAAAGTTCCCTTTTCCTATGTGTCTGTTTCGAAAACAATTTCTTGAAGTGCTGTCTGTTTGCTCTCTGAAATCGTGGACTTGTGACCCAGTTCATTCTTTCATAATTCTGAGGCTGGATTGGCATCGCATTGCCCTTTATGTGCAAGTCCCATAGCAAGCCTTAAGGGCATTACAATGACTCTCTAGTTAGCCTGAAATTAAGACATTTCTTAATCCTGCATTGATGCACTGTACCCCCAAGTGATCTTCCATTAATAATCCCTTAGTCTATACTTTCTTATTACAGTTAAGCCTGTGTTAATTTCTCTTTGCTTTACCCAGATACCTGAGCAGCTAAGGAATGAGTCAGACATCCAGTGAGATGACATCCTCACACAGAGGGTGCTGACACACTGGAACAGGTTGCTCAAGGAGGTTGTAGATGCCCCATCCCTGGAGGCATTCAAGGCCAGGCTGGATGTTGCTCTGGGCAGCCTGGTCTGGTGGTTGGCGACCCTGCACATAGCAGGGGGTTGGAACTGGATGAGCATTGTGGTCCTTTTCAACCCAGGCCGTTCTATGATTCTATGATCCTAAGCATTTCTGATAGTCAAGGCAGAGTGGCCTCGTTAGCTCTGAACTGGACTCTCAAGCACCTTCTCTTTCTGTCTTGACTACACAGGATTCAATGGCAAACTAATCTTCCAAAAAAACCCCACAGATTAAACTCACCCTTAGTTGCACATCTATCAGGTGCAGCTGAATCAGAAGGAAGAGGCAAGGTGTGGGGCAGCACAGAGAGCGTTACTGGTCTTTTCAGTGGCTGTCCTCTACCGTGATGGCCTTGGTGTTGTGGCAATGCACATCCTCCAGAAACTCTCCTGGATGTTCCAGCTGTGGCCTGAAATTTCCATATTTGGGGAATAATTGGCTTTAGATTTTCTTGGGGAACATTTGAGTTGAAGAGCAGTTTTTATAGATTTTTTTTTTTTAAATGCACATTTTATAGGAGTTTTATTTTTATATTTTTCATAGTTCCCCAAGGATGTATGTACAGTGTCAACAATAATGAATGACATGAACTTTTACCATATGGAACTGAAATATCATGGTATTCTAGTTTTCATGGTAATCTGGCCCCATGGAAGTCTCTCTGAGGAATAAAAATGCCTGAGAAAAACAGAATTCACATAAACTACCATTATTTTCTAACTTCATCTATATGTCTACGGGGAATTAAGTGGATTGTCAGCCTCCAAATATAAATAACACTGCCCAGGAACGAAAGATCACTATATCCTCAAATGCTTCATCCAGTAATAACAAAAATAAAATTCTGTGTTTGTTCCATTGATAACAAAACCTCTGTGCAATGCGAGAATACCAGAGTGATCAGCACTGTAGAAAAGGTTAAGGGTGCGGCTCCTTGACAGTCGAAGCCAATCTAAACTAATCTGTTTTCTTTTGTGGTCACACCACCCGTCCTCGTCATCACATTCATTTCAATCTGTTCTGTTCGTTTTTTGACAATTAAACCCGCACCTACACTGCCAAGGAGGCAGAGGAACAGCAGAAATGCACGTGGGACGGGGCGGGTCAGGAGGAATGATATTTCAGGTCAGAAAATGGTCATGGAAATGGTGCTTTGGACAAAGAACTGCTTGTGGAGACAGATATGATTTGTAGGTCTCAATTGCTTTGCACCTACACAGGCAAGGAATACAAGGTAAATATAAAATGGCAGCAAAGCCTTCCGGACAAGAATGAATGCCATTATTTGTGCTCATTTTGTAACTTCTTGAGTGTGTATAACAGCAATCCATACGATTAATTTTCCAACTTGGGTAGAAATTAGGAAATCTGTTTGATGAAGACTTGCCAAACCAGTCCTTCTCACAGCCTGGAATGAAGTTTGTGTTTGTCTTTACTCATATAGGAATAGGTAGAGAAAGATGTGAATGTCATGTAGAAATGGTTTACAGAAGAGAAGCTCTGTCTGTGTGAAGAGGGATAAACTGTACTGGAAGAGGGAACAGAATAAAGCAAATGCCTCCTGCCACAACATCCATGCTAAAGACTATCTGTATAAACATATCAGCAAAAAAATAACATGCTTGAATGAAATAACTATACCGACTCCCAAACTGGGAGTATACTGTGACCATTTGAAAAGAAAACAGCCAAAAATTAGAAGAAGTACAGCGGAGACTGGGGTTTGGAATTAATTAGCACTCAGACCTATATTTTAGATGGCCCACAAAGTGAAGAACAGTGCCACTGTAAACCAGGCTGTCCCGCCAGAGCTGGAAGAGCCACGTATTGCTGCCTGGCGAAACCCCTCTGCCATTTTAGCAGGACCTGAATGCAGCCATGTGTGTAACGTGGTGCCCCTTAGCTGGCATGTGAGCTGCTCTTCGTGAGCGGCCAGACAGCAGGCACTATCAGACAGCCTGCAGCGTTGCATCCATCCGCCCTTTGTGTATTCACAAAACTCTACGAAAGCAGCACAAATCTCACTAACTTCAACTCCTGGCAGATGTCAAATTTCTTTCCCAGGAGGATGACCCCACTGCCTGCCTAACATAACACAAAGACGGGTTTTTTCCAGCCATGCCTTGCAAGTCAATACTTGCTGTTATGTAATTAAACACAGCGTATCGGCTCACACAGGCTTTTTAACGGGAAAAAAAAGAAGACATTTCAAGATTTGTGGCTAGATTCATCAGCATGCTTCACAGCTCTGTGCTGCTCCAGTGACACAGAACAACCTTATGCCTGCAGTAACCGATTCATTACAGCAGCTTGTTGCTGTACCGCCGGGGCAGCGCAGAACAGCTGAAGCGTATCAGCAAATCTGCCTCCTGAGCTCCTCTTCTGAGGGCTGTGTATCTCAGCATAACTTAATTTCTGAAGTCTACTTACATATGAGAAGGACGTACAACCAACCTAGCTTATGGAGAGCAAATATAGCAGAAATGACCTCTGCTGCAGCTAGAGTTAAAGCAAAAGGGGACGCAGAGAGATTTAGTAGGAAAGATGACGCTGCAAAAAGGAAGCTAAGCCATATTTATAAAGCAAGACTCGTGACCTCCCAGAGAAATAGAGCTTGGTCTGTCATTCTCCACCATGGTGAAATAACGCCTTGTGAACGATCAGTCTATTATTTCCAAAGATTCGGACTAATTTGCTATTGTGAAATGAAATGTCTTCAAACAAGGCAAAAAAGTGCATTCCTCATTCCGGACTGCACTCTGCACTTGCCAAATCTGAAGTTATAAAACCAAGCTGTGTTGGAGTTATCTGAGCATGAAAAAGGCCTCTGAGCCATTTTCTGAGAAGAAAACTATTTATCATTTTCCATAAAATAAAATAAAATAAAATAAAAATCTCTTGGGCCAAGATCAAGTGTGGGAAATTTCAGGCCAAAATGCAAATCCCTGAGCATTGCAGACACAAACATGAGCAGCAGTTCAAACTGGAAGCCTGTTTGGGACACAACAGCATGGATTCCAAAGTTCAGGCTGAATTCTGCTTCCCCCATGGGTCAAGACACAGACAGTGGATTTTCCCAAAAGGAACAGATTTTGTTGAAATTTGACATATTGTATCTCTGCAACACAGCTTTCCTGGGCACTTTGGTCAAATCAGAGAATCAGAGAATGGCCTGGGTTGAAAAGGACCACAATGATCAT
This sequence comes from Centrocercus urophasianus, assembly GCF_019232065.1. Taxonomy (NCBI): domain Eukaryota; kingdom Metazoa; phylum Chordata; class Aves; order Galliformes; family Phasianidae; genus Centrocercus; species Centrocercus urophasianus. Next base: position 1,920,585 of record NW_024884141.1, on the reverse strand, counting down.
CTAGTTCCAACCCCCCTGCTATGTGCAGGGTCGCCAACCACCAGACCAGGCTGCCCAGAGCCACATCCAGCCTGGCCTGAGGCTGCTCGTGTTGGATGGTTTTGTATTTCAGCACAGTGAAAATGTGGGGAAAAAATAAAATTAAAAAAAAAAATTGCCAAAATGTTTCTGTAATACCAGATCCTGAAAACGTCTTTGCCAAATAAATGCCGGTTTGGTCTGTTAATCTGGCAGAGGACATACTGGCTCCATCACAAAAAGGATGGCCAGCAGGGACAGGGAGGTGATTGTCCCTTTCTACTCTGCTCTCATGAGGCCCCATCTGAAGTACTGCATGCAGGTCTGGGGGTCTCAGTACAGGAAAGGCAGAGAGCTGTTGGAGTGGATCCAGAGGAGGGCCACTAAGATGATCAGAGGACTGAGGCAACTCTACTATGAAGACAGGCTGAGGAAGCTGGGCTTGTTCAGCCTGGAGAAAAGAAGGCTGCGGGGTGACCTCACTACAGCCTTTCAGTACCTAAAGGGAGCCTACAAACAGGAGGGGAATCAACTCTTTGAAAGGGTTGATAACTGCAGGACAAGGGGAAATGGTTTGAAGTTGAAGAAGGGAAGATTTAGGTTGGATGTTAAGGGGAAGTCCTTTACAGAGAGAGTGGTGAGGTGCTGGAACAACTGCCCAGGGAGGCTGTGGATGCCTTGTCCATCCCTGGAGGCCAGGTTGGATGGGGCCCTGGGCAGCTGGTCTCGTATTAAATGGGGAGGTTGGCGGCCCTGCCTGTGGTGGGAGGATTGGAGCCTCATGATCCTTGAGGTCCCTTCCAACCCATTCTGTGATTTTATGATGATTCTGTACATGAATCCTTCATTATCAGAGGAAAGGGCTGTGGGAAAACTGTCAAAAATAAAATATCGTACATATTTTTAAGCCAAGAAAGAGAAATACTTGCATGTCAAATACTAGGACACAGATGAAGTGACGTGTATATGAACAACTGTCATCTTAAGAAAGTTATGGCCAGCTTTGCTCTTGGTGCCCCATTATATGGTGTGTGTGATACACCTGTGCCTTCTAGATTCCCACCCACACAAACAGCCTGATAAATTCTCGAGCGTTGGCACCCATTTTGATGACAGCTAAATGCAAATGGTTTCTTGAAATGGTGCATATTAAACAGCGCTGAAATTTCCTGTTTACAGTGCTGTGAAAACAAAGTCTGAGGTCTCTGTGCAGACTGAGTTAACATTATTGACTTTCAGGGGTCATGGAGCAATTATTGACCCATGCTGGCATGCAAGGAATTACACATGTGAATTCAGATATTGTATGGATGTGTCACAGCTCAGCTGCACAGCAGTACCTTAAAGGAGGCTACAGCCATGTCGAAACAGAGACATGCTTCCTGCTTTAAAAAGGTCAGCCTCTCAAAGTGCAGAATAACAAGCATAGTAATAGGAATCAACTGTAAAGATTTTACTAGATTCCAGAAAAGCCATTATGAAAGCAATCTGCCTTGATTTAAAAAAAAATTAGCTAAATGTATAGGTGGAAAATTAAAGAAAACACCTTTAGTAACATTGTTAACACTATAAAGTTAAGAAAATACATCAGTGATAAACAGGAGAAAGAAGACATTGAGTTGAATGAAAACAAACACAAAAGGAATTAAAAGAATGTTATAAAATAAGCAAAAAGAGAAAATTAATGGACAGGTGGTCAAAGACGATGGAGTTTTATGTAAACCAAGATAGAGCCACAAATGGTACTGCTATGTTACGAGATGGAAGTTGTGGAACTGTCAATAAACAATGCAAGTGACAAATGTCCAACAGACATTTGGCTGAGTTTTGGAAAACACAGATGAGAAAAGTTAGAGAAAAGTGACTAACAGTGAAAATGCAATGTTATGGTTTCAGTGGTACTATAAGGAGATGTCCCAGAACAGCTCTAGGATTTGCACATGTTTAAAAACCTGCCTGTTTTGCTCCCTTGTATCCAAGAACTTTGTCAGAAATCTGTGGGATGGCAACGTCTATTCCCTCTGTGTCCCAGAAGTGGCCATTATCCAGCCACCATTAGACATCTCCAAGTGACCCTGCACTTCTGGGCTAGTTTTTAAAATGAAATTCACCTGACCATAAGTAGACATCTAAATTAGATTAAGGAAATAAAATTCCAGTGTGGTATCCACGCTTGAAAAGAAATGGAGAGGGTGCCTGAGTTTCCTCAGGTCTACTCACAAGCAGTAGTGGCTTTTGGTGTGAGGATGTGGTCTGAAGGGCAGATAGCATCCTTGGATGTACAAGCAAGCTGATCTCGTGTAGGAATGAAGACCTGCACATCTGACATGAGTCTTGTTTCTACTGGAGAGCCAAACCACATTCTAACACCAGCGTTCAGGAAAACATTGATGCCTTGAAAATATTCAGTTTTGAATTTTCCCAGGTCTCCTGCTGCAAGAATCTGAGAGATACTGGAGACATTCAATGATAAAGAAATACACTTGCAGCTTAAGTAAATATGCAAAAAAAAAAAAAACATAAAAACTTCAGAGGAAAATTACAACAACAGAAATACAATAACAGACTATAAGTAATATTTTATATTCATGTAATTCCTATAATGTGAGTTGCCCCCTGCAGTTGTTTGCTTGTCTTAGCTGACTCTAAAGGGACAAAAAGTCAGGCTCAAATCTCACTCCTTTAAAATCAAAAGCATGGTTAAAGCTTTGCAAAAGACACCTTGCAGTAAGAAACTCGGGAAGTTCAATCTATTTTGCTTACTGCAAAAATGCCAAAGGGTGACTTATTTGGTCTGACATTACTCACAGGGATGATCTTGGGGATGGCTTCTCACTCTGGCCACTAAAGATCCAACAAAAGTCAGAGGCTGGAAGCAGGAGATAACTCAAACTAGAAACCAGATATAATTATTGGCAGCCACAATAAACAGGGAGCTTCTTAGCAGCTGATTCTTTAATGAAGGCAACCTCAAAATCTTATTTCTTAAAATAAAAATAAAAAAAGATACATTGCGATTCAAATAACAAACAAGGAAATAACACAGTTTGGGCTGTGCAGGACTGAGGCCAGAATCTCACAACTGCCCAGTAATCTAAGAATCTCTACACCAACTATCCCAGAGGTTTCTTACTTTGATCTGTTTCAAGAAGCTATTATGCACATGCTTATCATGGTGACATTTAATCACTGTTAATATATGCACAAGGTTCAAAGCAGTGTAATTACCATTTTTTCCAACTCAGACCTCTGCTATGATTTGCCAGTATTCTTGTTTTGAAAACTAATTCCCATTATCTAAAAGACTCTCCAAAGCAAACATGGCAGTGTAGCACTTCCTAATATTTATTTTTGTGTTCTCAAAGAAAAAGCAATAGTGGCAATTATTTTTTTGGGGGGGGGTGGTGTTTTTTTTCTAAGAGACACTTGTATCTCACTGCAGCTCTAACATGTCCTCCTGTCCCTTCCACTGAGTCAAAGGACTGGGTCCACTGGCAGAGGGTTTTGCTGAACGTGCAGCAGACAAATTGTTTCCTGGGAATTAGGCAAAGCTCTGCTCTGGTCTACCCCACTACAGGCTGGACAGGGCTCTGAACAACCTGAGCTAGCTGTGGGTGTCCCTGTTCATTGCAGGGGAGTTGGACTAGATGACATTTGAGGGTCCCTTCCAGATCAAATGATTTTATCTAAGAAAAAGATTCATAGCTTTTAGGGTCACCGTGATCCTCCTCCCTCCAACCTCCTTACCTACAGAATTTAGACCACAACTTCTCCCATGGGAGGCTTTGCTTTCTGCTTTTGTGTGTTAGCCTGTATGGAATGCCCAGTGCCCATTCCCTGTCTGATTTAGATCACGCTTTTGGTGGGGCTGGGAAAAGCTCATTGGACATTTGCAGTACACTGTGTGAGTTCACAACACTATCACCAACCCAGATTAGCAGCTGAGTACTGCTAGTCACAGAAGGCAATGCTTATGAGTAAATACAGCCCTCACCAGATACGGGTTGAGCTGCTGACTGTACTGCAGGCTCCTTGCACGACCTTGGGACCACAGCACCGTCTGACCCTGTGTTAAAAAAGTTAAGATAATATAACTTGTCTGCCTCGCAAGGGTTTTATAAGGCCGCAGTCACTTTATTGGAGCTAAGCATCAGGGTGATGAGGGCTATGTAAACACCTGCGCTCATGAAACATCCATTAAAACACTATCTCTAGCACTTGAGGAAGAAGATCAGTCAGCATCATGGCCATGCACAGATGGACACACAGCTCTGTCACAGAGCACCCACACGTGTCCCACGCTGCATGCACAGAGACACGCACCCAGCCAGAGGTCATTTAACTAGGGCTCTACAAACATTTTCCAAGTGCTTTACAAACAAGTCATTAATAGATGACATATTTTTGCTAAAGGCACAACCAGCTCTACCAGATTTTATTACAGGTGTAAATTATCTGGAAAGCAAGCCTCATTTGTCTGCTCTTAATCCATCCTCCCGCTGACACTCCACAGCTCAATCCCACAGCCCTTTTCTCTCATCATTTGCGAGTGCTACATCCATAGGTATTTATGAGATTTACACAAATACTATGAGCTACTGATAGCAGTGCCCTCCTCATTTCTTGCTGCCCACAAAGGAACACCATGACCCAGGTGGACTCCACCACCTCCCTGGGCAGCTTGTTCCAATGCATTAGCACTCTTTAGAAGAAGAAATGTTTCCTAATATCCAACCTGAACCTCCTCTGGCACAACTTGGGGTCATTCCTGCTCAGCCTATTGCTGTTACCTGTGAGAAGAGGCTGACACCCACCTTGCTGCAACCTCCTGTCAGGGAGTTTTAGAAGGTGATAAGGTGTCCCCTGCGCCTCCCCTTCTCCAGATCAAACAATCCCAATTCCCTCAGCCGCTCTCCATTAGGCTTGTGCTCTGGACCAAGCTGCGGGTGCCCCATCTCTAGAGGTGCTCAAGGCCAGGCTGACTGGACCCTGGGCAGCCTGAGCAGGTGAGTGGTAACCAGCCCATGATAGGGGTTGGAACTGCATGGGCTTTAAGGTCCCTTCCAACTCTGCGACTCTATGAAGCGGACACATGAAAGAGGATAGGCAGCACCTCAGAAACTTCCCCAGCTCTGCCCACAGCCTGACGAAGGCTCGGCCTTACGCTGCCCCTGGGCAGCCATGCCCTCGGGGAGCCCTTTCGGCCGGCAGTGCTGAGTGGGAGCGGGCCTCACGCCTCGGCCCGGCGGGGACGCCCGGCGGGGACGCACGGTGGGGACAGCAGGCACTGCGCCCCGGAGCGCGGGAGGCAGCGAACGAGCGCCTGGCGTTGACAGCGAGCGCTGCCGGCGGCGGGGCGCAGCGGGGCGCTTCCCCGGCACCGCGGGGCGCGTCCTCGGGGCGGCGGCGCTGGGAGGAGGAGGCGGCGGCGGCTCGGGGAGGCAACGTCCCTCCCCTGGGCAGTTTCTTGGCGCGGCGGTTTAAGAGCGGGGCCGCCCTCGGCCCCTCCCCGTTGGAGCCGGCCCGTGCGGCACGGCGCGGCCGGGGCCGGAGCCCGCAGCCCGCAGCCCGGGGTCGGGGCAGGTGGGGCCGGGGGTGGCGATGGAGCGGCGCGGCGGCGGGGGCCGAATGCTGGCCTTGCTGCTGGCCGGGCTGCTCGGCGGGGCGCGGGGCTTCGGCGACGAGGAGGAGAGGCGCTGCGACGCCATCCGCATCGCCATGTGCCAGAACCTGGGCTACAATGTCACCAAGATGCCCAACCTGGTGGGCCACGAGCTGCAGGCGGACGCCGAGCTGCAGCTCACCACTTTCACCCCGCTCATCCAGTACGGCTGCTCCAGCCAGCTCCAGGTGAGCGTCGGCCGGGGGGGGTCCGGCAGCGGGAGCTGAGCGCGGCTGTGACACCGGTCGGGGCGCGGGGATGGCGAGGAGCTGCGTGCGAACGCGCGGAAGAGCGGAGAAAGCCGCGATGTTTATTGCTGCAAAAAACAGAAAGTAGTCGACCTTACAGTGAGAGAGGAGCACGCCGTGCTCGTGGGACCGCGAATCGAAGCGGTCGCTAAATGCCTTTTCTTCTGTTTGCTTGCTCCAGGCAGTGCCTCCAACGAATCTGTTTGTTTTAAACCTCTTCAGTTTGTTTAGGGTTTGCTTTCTGGATTTTTTTGGGGGGGAGGGAGGTTGTCTGTTTTTTGGGTGTCTGTTTGTTTGTTTTTTGTTGTTTGTATTTTTGCTTTCCTAAATTGCAAACCCTGGAGGTTCACATCTGGCTGAGTCCAGCTCACTATATTGAAACTGATGGGCTCAGTTTGCGTGGAGCTCATCCAGGGAGCAAAACGTGTGGGCTCTGCATGCAGAGTGCATTTGAACTGAAAGAAAGCAGCATTTCTAGGAGTTTTCTTCCTCTGCTTTTATTGTTCTTGGTTTGTTTTGCGCTGCTTCCTGTTGTTTAAGGCAAAGGACCAAAAATTACTGCTAAAAAGGCAAAAACTTGTTATATTTTGACCCGCTGGAATCTCTCCTAACGCGGTCATGATTTTTGTTTCTCTTTCTTGCAGTTCTTCCTTTGTTCGGTCTATGTCCCGATGTGCACGGAGAAGATTAACATCCCCATAGGTCCCTGTGGTGGCATGTGCCTCTCCGTCAAAAGAAGATGTGAACCTGTTTTAAAAGAGTTTGGATTTGCCTGGCCGGACAGCTTGAACTGCAGCAAATTCCCTCCCCAGAATGATCACAACCACATGTGCATGGAGGGCCCGGGAGATGAAGAGGTTCCCCTTCATAGCAAGACATCCTTGCAGCCTGGAGAGGAGTGTCACAGCATGGGATCTAATTCAGATCAGTACATCTGGGTCAAGAGAAACCTGGACTGTGTCCTGAAGTGCGGCTACGACGCTGGGCTCTACAGCAGGTCAGCGAAGGAGTTCACAGATATCTGGATGGCCGTGTGGGCCAGTCTATGCTTCATATCAACTGCGTTCACAGTCCTGACCTTCCTGATTGATTCATCCAGATTTTCCTACCCAGAGCGCCCAATCATATTTTTGAGCATGTGCTACAATATTTATAGCATTGCTTATATTGTGAGGCTAACTGTGGGCCGGGAAAGGATATCCTGTGATTTTGAAGAGGCAGCAGAACCTGTTCTTATCCAAGAAGGTCTTAAGAACACAGGATGTGCTATAATTTTCTTGCTGATGTACTTTTTCGGGATGGCTAGCTCCATCTGGTGGGTTATTCTGACACTGACGTGGTTTCTGGCTGCAGGACTCAAGTGGGGCCACGAAGCTATAGAAATGCACAGCTCTTATTTCCACATCGCAGCCTGGGCTATCCCTGCAGTGAAGACCATCGTCATTTTGATTATGAGACTGGTAGATGCCGATGAGCTCACTGGCCTGTGCTACGTTGGCAACCAGAACCTGGATGCGCTGACGGGCTTCGTGGTTGCTCCGCTTTTTACCTACCTGGTTATTGGAACTTTATTCATTGCAGCGGGATTGGTGGCCTTATTTAAAATCAGATCCAATCTTCAGAAAGACGGGACTAAAACTGACAAACTGGAGAGGCTGATGGTTAAAATTGGTGTCTTCTCAGTGCTGTACACCGTCCCAGCAACGTGTGTCATTGCCTGTTATTTCTACGAAATCTCCAACTGGGCCGTTTTCCGCTATTCAGCTGATGATTCCAATATGGCAGTGGAGATGCTCAAAATCTTCATGTCCCTCCTGGTGGGCATCACTTCAGGTATGTGGATCTGGTCAGCCAAAACTCTGCACACGTGGCAGAAGTGCTCAAACAGACTGGTGAACTCAGGGAAAGTGAAACGGGAGAAAAGAGCGGACGGTTGGGTGAAACCTGGGAAAGGGAACGAGACTGTGGTGTGAGAAAAGGACAGCGTCCAGATGGTCTGACTGCTCTCACCTGAAGGACTGTTCGTGTGTAAGAACTGCAGCGTAAGTGTTGGGAGCTGAGTGAGGAGATGGTTACAAAACTTGTCTCTTGGGGAAGGAAAAAAAAATGCCTTAAAGAATAAACAAACAAACAAATAATGCTGGAAATATGAAAGCCATAAACTGTGCTGCCCGAAATAGGAAAGCCCAGGGAGGCTTTAAAAGCTGTGAAATATCCGAACACGTTATCTTCCTTTTGTTTTAAAAGCAGGATGCAATATACCAAAGTCTTTAAAAGCAGTGGGATAGTAGGCCGCAGCTGTGGGATACTGTTTTATTTTCATCATCTTGAAGCTGCAGGAGGAAAGGCAGTGCAGGTCCAAATTCTGGGCTGAGGCAGGGTGCAGTTACCAGAAGATGGAGCATCCAGGACCTCAGATAGGTGTTCTTCTTTCTGAGCATTGTGGAGGAAGTGCTTTCTAAGGGCTGTCTCTGCGCCCTGGGGAATTCCGTCGCCCTCTTAGGCTGCACAAGTCAGCCAAGCATCAGGTCCTCCAACAGAGAATCATGTGAACTTCCCAAGTCTGGGAATTACCCAAAAGAAGGATTTAGTGAGGTATTAGTGAGAATTACTCTTAAGTCATCTGATGGTCTAGTAATAATTTTGGCTTGTTCTTTTCACTGTCTGTAACCTGGTCTCATCTGAGTGCTGAGACCCTGCTTTGAGCAGGAATTTGGACCTCTTGAGGTCCCTCCCAACCTGAACCACTCTGTGATTCTGTCAGTGTTTTGTATTTTTAAAAAAGCTTTGCTCAAGGTCGTGGTCAGAAGTAGAGGAACTGTGGGAATCTGGAAACTGTGCGTGCTGTTACACATCAGTTGTCGTCCGCCTGCCTCTGTTCCTATTCCTTCAGGTGCTACTGCTATTTCCAGCTGACTGCTTCGTTTTGCTGAGCTTAATAGCTTTAAATAAAGTCTTGTGTTATCATGCTCCTTCCTACAGGAAAGAGAAAATCGAGTTGAGGGTCTCTTCAGAACAATGTCAGTTTTTCTCCGAGTAAACTTATCTGTCTCTCTGGAGACCCATTTCATGAAGCAATTAAGTCTTAATATATTTCGTTCAGCATGATGGTATCTCTGCAGACGCCAGTCTGGGGGAAGTGAAACGTTGAGTTTCTTGGCAACCTCATGTTCACACAGATCAGTTGTATAATTATGTGTGTCAGTTACAATTAAAAGAACATTCTCAGTCCGTGACATCGCAATGCAGCTGATTGCCTCAGAACGACGCTCCAGTTGCTCACTGACAGCTATGGAGTGGTTTTATTTTATTTTATTTTGTATAGATGCATACAGAATGTGTGCAGGCATTCAGTCCTCAGGAATGACAGAGACGTTGTCAGTTTTTGGAAATGGATCCAAGAGAAGAGATCCAACTTCTCTACAGTTAATGTTGTTTCACAGCAACTGCCAAGTTTTAATTGAGGAGGTACTGGCTTGAGCTCACAGGGAGCTTGAACCTTGTGTCTGGGACTTGTTTGGCTGTTAAGGAAGGTGATGCAAACAGTAACCCGTAAATATTTAAGAGAATGCTGTTTCAGTGCTCTGTCCCTCTGAAGGACCTTCAGTTCTGGGTACTCCAAATTTTTGCTTTGTGTGTGTGGATCCTGCTTAGCTGCTGGGCATCCCCCAGTGCCCTGACTGCTGTGATCTTCAAGGGCAGCTGAGAGCACGCGTTTGCCCTCACTTTTCCTACAGGTGCCCATGTGCTGCTTCCCAAACCATGGTTCATTCCTACTCTGTCCCAGCAGCGTGTATTGTTTCAATGGCAATGTTGAAACATGTGCTAGAGCATATTAAAAAAAAAAAAAGACACTGAAAAAACAAACCAACCCTAATTGCAGTCTTTGTGGTTGGGCTCCCTCTCCAGCAGAACTAGTGACAACTTGACACATTCTGCTCAATGTGCAGCCATTGTCTCGGCCAGCACTGCATACCATCTGTGCCTTTTGATCCTCTCTCTGAATTCTCTCACCATTAGTGTTGTGTTTGGATCTGGTTATTCCTCTGTGGGCAAGGAGTTCTGCAAGTCGGAAATCTTCAGATGGCTCAGCCTCTCCACCACGTGCTGCATCCCCCATCGCAGCAAGGGATGTGTGATCAGCAGCTGTATTTTAACTTGCAAAGGGTGAAGACAGTATGAGCCCTGTCTTGCAGCGTCAGGCTGTGCCAAGGTGTCACATTCACTCAAGCGTCCTTCAATCTGAAGCGGTTTGGATAGTTTCCTGGCTGACATGACTCCTGTTTGACCTGACTGATCCAATAAACAGCATTTTTAACTGTGTTATGTACACAGAAGTGGATGTTAAGTAGTACTCCTGTTATCACATCCCTGCCTGTGACCCTGTGGACTGTGCCAGACTGATCTCCTGGCTGGTTGGGGACATTGGAAATGAGTGAAATGAGGACAGCACTGTATAGCCTCATGAGGGAGCTGGGGACCACTACAGCATGAGGCACTCAAATGCTATGGGCAGGAGGTGGGGAGCAGCTGCTATCCCTGAAGGAACGTGTTCCCAGGGCCACTGTGGCAACCCCAAAGCAACGTCAGCTGTAGCACCAACAAAATTACATCCCACAAATCATAGAATCATAGAATTGGTTGAGTTAGAAGGGACCCTTAAAGGTCACCAAGCCCAACTCTCCTGCAATGAACAGGACACCTACAGTTGGATCATTTAGAGCTTCATCCAGCCTGACCTTGAATTCTTTGAAGGACGGGGCATCCCCCACCTTTCTGGGCATCCATGTGCATTCACCTTGCCTTGTTCTGGGGATGCTGAGTGGGAAGTCACAACAGACAACCCCAAACCCAGCAGTTACAAAAGCATCTGCAACTCGTACATTCTCTCATTTCAATGTTGTTAAGAATTTAAAGCCAAAAAATGTATGACTAATCCTGTCCCAGACATTCAGTTGCTGCAGTTATACAAGCAGAGACCTTATGGCCCTTACCTTCCTGCACTGTGCTGTGTTCTCCAACCCCACTCCACTTATCACGGGTCTCAGGAGCATCTACTGGAGAGGTACAAGCTCCTTTGTTGAGCAGACAAGTCAGCTCCTTTACCTGAATTTCTAAGGAAGTAGACACTGATTATTTTGGGTGTACAGAAAATGTATCTGCTTTGATGTATGTACTGTAAATTTCTAATTTATCACTGTAAAAAATAAACTTTGCTATTTAATTTTTATATCAAAATAAAACTTTAATCTCTGTGGATCACCAGTGTTCTCAGTGACTTTGTTTCTTAAATTTGCTACACCACTGTTGCAAACTCTTTGCTCCTGACAGAAAAAGTGTTCACGTTGCAATGAATGCATGGCCCAAAAGGGTTAAAGCAGCACAGTTTGCATCTCACGTGGGTTGGGAGAGTGCCTTTGCCAACTGGAAGTAGCTGGGAACAAAACATCATTGGGCAAGAGCAAAGTACGTACATGTTTCAGTGCTTGCAAAGGGGGTGGAAAGAGAAAGCCTTCCCAAGGCGGTGTGCAGAACCCAGCGCTGCCTGGGGAGGCTGTGCTGTGCTGTGTGCTTGGGCTTGTCCCAGTGTGTCACCAGCACCAAATGGGAGTGAAAACATGGAAACACAACTGCTGCTTTAGCAGTGCTCTGGGTGAAAGCAGGGCTCTGCATAAAGCTGTGTTTTCCTCCATGTGTTGGAGTGTGTGCACCTGGAGGTGTGCAGAGAATTTGGGTCCTGGTGTGTGGTGAGGAAAATACATGATCACAATTTCAACCTACTGCCTACGTTTTTCTTTTTTTTTTTTTCTTTTACAATTTTATTTTTAGCTTATTTTCTTGGTTGTTTTTTTTGTTTTTTTTTTTTTTTTTTTAATGCTCCACTTACTTTTTATTTATTCCTGTTCACCAGTTAGGTGAGAGCTCCTTCTTTTTCACCGGTTTCTTTTGACACTGATAGCACAGTTTGTCATATTAATCATCATCTTAACCCACTTAATCTACATCACAAAATGTTCTGTATGCAGGATTGCTTAATTAGCATAGTGTTATTCTAATAAGGAACTGAATCAGACTACAGTGGATAATAGTGAGGATGTGCTATAAAGACAGTAGGAATTATCACCTGTGTATCTATAGCTAATCAAGTTTTGAAGAGCAGCACCTAGAATGGATAATTAGAGTGATTTCCTCATGCCTTTGGCAGCTCATCGTGGTAATGTTCTTAGCTGGGGATTAATGAGATCTTTGGTTTGAAACTTATAATTAGAAGTCTTTAATATACCTACAGTTAAACATAACAAACATTAAAGAGTTTCTGGGAAGGGGGGATCTGCCTCATATTGGATTTGTTGGCACGAATGGAGAATCATAGAGTCATAAAGGTTGGACAGATCAATAAGATCAGCTAGTCCAACCATCAGCCCATGCCTGCGACCACTAAACCACATCCCTCAGTGCCACATCTCCATGGCTCTTGAACACCTCCAGATATGGTGATTCCACCCCCTCCCTGGGCAGCCTGTGCCAATGCCTCACCATTCTGTCTGAGAGGAATTTTTTCCTAATATCCATCCTGAATCTCCCCTGGCACGACCGAAGGCTGTTACTTCTTGTCCTATCAAAAACCTCAGAAGTAATGTTTGAGGGGTTGTGGTTGTTCTGCTATTTGTGTTTGGAGGTTCTGTATGTTTCTTTGACTTTGTCTTGTTTTGTAAAAGCTCTCTTTAAAGATTAAGTGTTGAGAAGTTCAGAGTGAAGGAGAGCAGAGTTCTGCAGCCAGAACTCAGGAGTTCCAGTGATGTGAAAATGTGCTGACACGAGATGCTGCCTTCATTGTGGAGGTCTCCACCACACCCTCCTTCCTCAGCCACCCATTCTGAGAATCTGAATCACGTGGGTCAAAAAGGACCTTCAGGAGCATCAACTTCTGTAACTGCACTGCATTTCATCTCCTAATTTTGTCTGTCCAGCTACATGCGGCACTGAGCTGCAGGAGAGAGCAGCAAAGAAGTTCTGGGTTAAAAATAACATCCAGATTTATTGTTTTATGTTGCAAGTTATTCTTAACTTGGATTGTGTCTGAGATCTGTCCCATTTGACCCCTCAAAGAGCTGTGTGGCCACAAATGAGAGACATGAACTATCTGGATTATGTTGCCTAGGCTCCTGAAGGCAGAGCATTGCAGAGCTGCTCCCTAAGCCCTCCTCTTCCTCCCTGCAAGGCTGGAGCTGCAAAGCCTCCAGTGAGGCTGCTGGGAACCCAAGTCTGTTGCTTCTGTTGCAATGATCAAGTCTAGGTTTGAACAGCTCAGCCATGGGTGAGAGCCCTGTGGCACAACCCCATAGCAGCTCTCCCTCGGATGCTCAATAGCACATTTTTTGGCACACTTGGGCTAATCGGGCTCATCGTACTTGCCAGTAGTATCCTGGCAAACTCCAGTTGTTGCAGCAGCCTTGTGTTGCTGACAGCCAGGTGTTTTGTTTTCCACTCTGGGAACAGCCTACCATGAGCACAGAAGTGGCTCAGAGGGCAGCAGCAGCAAATGAGGGCTCACACGATAAGGGATCACTGAGAAACAGCTGTTCTTCAGTTTACATGGAATTTTTTTTGACAGTGGGGACTTTCTGTGTGTCAGACGTAGGGTACAGCACCAGAGGAAACAGGTTAAATCCCAAACACAAATGTTATTGTGCTGCAAAGCTCACTGTAATTTGTAACGTTTTATTTTGGTCCTTGCTGTGTCTGCTTGCCAAAAGCAAATGAGCATACTAATGAGATATGCTTCAGAGGGAGATTCAGCATTAATTTTGTCATTTTTTTTTTAAATCAATGCTTTAAAATATTTAAAGAAAATTACCCGTGTCTCTTTGCTTTATGTCTGCATTGGTGCTTAGCTGGCTTCCTGACCGCTTCTCTCATTTCCTGAGCTTGCTCTGAGGAAAAGGAAAACGTCCTTCCTGAAAAAAAAAAAGAAAAGCGGGCTTCTAATGTATTAAGGTTTTAAAAACTGTGATACAGAGAAGCAGGCTGCCATTAAGAGTATTAGACCAATGGGTAGGACTTAGGATTCTGGTGGAGGAAAAGCTGGACATGAACCAGCAGTGCTCTCTCACAGCCTGGAAGGCCAACAGCAACCTGGGCTGCACCAACAGAGGGGTGGCAACAGGGAAAGGCAGGGGATTGTCCCCTCTGCTCTGCCTTCATGAGGCCCCATCTGGAGTACTGCATCCAGGTCTGGAGCACCCAGTAAAGGAAGGATGCTGACCTGATGGAGTGGGTCCAGAGTAGGGGCACAAAGGTGATCTGAGAGCTGGAGGAGCTCTCCTGTGAGGAAAGGATGAGGGAGCTGGGATTGGAGAAGACAAGGCTCCAGGGAGAACTCACTGTCTAAAGTATATGTGCCCAACTTCCTGGTTTTATGTTTTTGTTGCCCTCCTTTTTTTTTTCTTTTCTTTTTTTTTTTTTTTAATAAATAAATAAAAGTTTAGTTAAAGTTTAGTTTAGTTACTTATATACATTAACTATATTATATATATTTTATATGTGGCCCAACACAATTCTTTATTCAGTGCAACCCAGGCAAGCTGAAAGATTGGGCATCCATGGCATGAAGGTAACTTGCAAATGGGAAGGAAGCCTGCTTTTTACACAGGCTCATAGTAATAGGACAAGAAGAAAAGGGGGGAGATTTTAATTGGCTTTAAAGTAGCTCTTTACTCAGAGAGCAGAGAGGCCCTGGCACCGCTGCCCAGAGAAGCTGTGGGTGCCCCATCCCTGGAGGTGCTCAAGGCCAGGTTGGATGGACCCTGGGCAGCCTGAGCTGGTGGGGGGGCAACCCACTCAGGGTAAGGGGTAGGAACTAGGTGGGCTTTATGCATTTTTATGGGCTTTCAGGTTTGGGGTTTGTTGGGTTGGTTTTTTTTTTTTGTTTTGTTTTTGTTTTTTTTTTTTTTTGGTGTGGTTTTGTGGTTTTTTTGTTGTTTTTTCATTTTCGGTCTATAGCAGCAAGCAGGGGGTGACCCCTAGTGGCCACCTCGCGCTGTGGCCGCGCTGCGCCGCCAGGCTCTGGGGATTTTTTGCTGTGAATTTTTCCCTCACTCAGCGCTGGGCTCGGAGCAACCTGTACCTGATTGCTCACAGACAAAAATAAAAATGACCTCAAAACTTGGGAGGTGGCAAAAGGTCCAAAGTGCCGAGTCCTGTACTTCGTTTGCAACAGCCGCGTGCATCACTACATGCTTGGGCTGAGTGGCTGAAGGACTGTGTGCAAGAAATGGAGCTGGGGTTGTAGGTTGGCACTCAGGTAAACATGAGCCAGCAGTGTGCCCAGGTGGCCAAGAGGGCCAATGGCATCCTGGCTTGTATCACAAATAGTGTAGCCAGCAGAGCAGAGTTGATCAGTTGGACATGGTTTAGTGGGAGCTATTGGTAATAGGTGAACGGTTGAACTGGATGATCTTTTAGGTCTTTTCCAACCTTGGTGATTCTATGATTCTATGATTCTATGATTCTATCTCTCTGTACTCAGCTCTGTCAAGGCCGCACCTTGAGTGCTGTGTTCAATTTTGGGCTCCTCACTACAGGAAAGACATTGAGGCCCTGAATTGTGTCCAGAGAAGGGCAGCAGAGCTATGGCCCATAAGACATATGACATATATGACAAGGGGTCTTACGGGGAGCAGCTGTGGGAACTGGGATTGTTCAGTATGGAGAAAAGGAGGTTCAGGGGAGACCTTATCACTCTTAGAACTACTTGAAAGGAGGCTGTGGTGAGTTGGGGGTTGGCCTGTTCTCTCACGTTGCAGTGATAGGACAAGAGGTAACAGCCTCAAGTTGCACCAGGGGATATACGAGTTGGATATTAGGAAAAAATTATTCTCCAAAACAGTGGTAATGGATTGGCACTAGCTGCCTGGGGAGGTGGTGGAGTCACCATCCCTAGAAGTGTTCAAGATACGGGGAGATGTGGGACTGCCATGGTTAGTGGGCATGGTGGGAATGGGTTGGTGGTTGAACTAAAGTGATCTTAGTGGTCTTCTCCAACTCTAATGACTCTATGATTCTACAGAAGGAATAGATTCCCCCTGTCTGCAGCAAGGGAAGCCGCTAGTGGCTGAAACTGGAATTGCATATATCACAAAAGTTCCCTCAAAAGACCTTACACCATCTCCTCCTCATCCTCACAGTAGTCATATTATAAAGAAAAGGGACTGGGGAAGCACAGCAGCACAGGAAGCTGCTGGCCTGAGATAGCCTTTCTTCTTTCTGTTCCATTAGTCAGGGGTGGGAAGAAGCTGCCAGGCTCCAGGCAGAGAGCAGAAAGCATTTGCAGAGTCACAAGCTGGAAGAACCACAGTGAAACTGCACCATCTTTCTGAAAGGTAGGGGATGTGGGAGAGGCCTGGAAATGAGAAACAGTGATCCTCAGAGGAAGACAGAATATATATATATATGTATGTATGTATATGTATATATATAAAATGCTGAAAATCAGTTGCAGAGGCCCAGTGTATGAAAAGATGACAAATAATAACACCATCTCTCACAAAACAATTGTTTCTACAGCTGTGGCCTGAGCAGAGCCAAAAGAAGAAAAGAGCCATCCCTGCTTCCCTAGAGGACAGTTGTATAACTGGTGCAGGGGAAGGGGCAGCCTCATCCTGATTTGTGGTTAATTCATCCTGTCAGCACTGGATGCCTTCAGCGTGGCCTGTGATGCTCTGGGGCTTGCTGCTGGGACACCTCAAGGCCTCCTGGATTACACTGGGGAGCAGTATCTTTGTGTGCTGGAGTCTGCTTGGCTGCCAGCTCCAGGATGCACCAGGACATGGCACAGAGCCTCATCCCTTCTCTGCGTCAGGATGTTGGGCACTTTTTCCTTTTTGGCTCTGAAATTTCCAGTCTGATGGATTGGCCACCAGCCCAATCTTCAACATATGGCTTTTCCAGGAGCTGTGCTCCTTCCCACTGCTGGCTCTGGTGTGAGGTCTAGAGCTTCCAGTCCCATTCCCAAATCTGCTACCAAGCTGCTGTCTTGTATCACACAGATTGGACTGGCTGTGGTGGGCTGATAAAGCAAGAGCCAGGAGCTGCCAGGGCTAATGGGAGTGGTGACCTGGCTCTGCGGGGTAATCCACACCTCCATCTCTACCAAAGCAACTGAAGAACTGCGAGGCTTAAAATTCTATTGCTGGAGTTGCTCAAGATTAAAAGCCTTGCCTACAATCCAGCTTCTCTCTCAACAACAACATAAAGCCCAAGAGCATGAGGGATCTGTCAGCTCAAAGAGGCACATCTGGATCAGGAGAGTGAATAGATTTGCAGCAAACATCCAAACCTGGCCCTTCTCATCCCCTTCCCCACTGGATACTGGCTAATCACCACAAGGAAGGAAAGTGATTTCTTCAGAGAGAGGAGAAAAACCTCCTTATTGAAGGAAAAACCTCCTTATGCCTTATTGAAAAACCACACCGCAAGGTCCTGTCTCCATCTGACTACTACAGCTCACTGGTCCCAACCTATGTGCAAACTTGACTGGTCCACTAAAAGTTGTTTTTAACTAATGCAACCAGGCATATCTGACATTTGTACAGCAGAATCATGTTCTTAATCAAGACACTGCTCAGGTTAAATAATTAACCCTCTTTTTACAAAGGAAGTGGTTGCTGAGCATGGGATTAGAAGGCCTGAGCTGATGCTCCTCAGGCTCATCTCTACCCAAAATTGTGCCATGTTAAATTTCAGGGTTAGACTGTGGAGATGAAACACAGCTGTTATCACAAGGCCAGGATGACCCACATATGGGGAATGCAGAGGGACCTCAGAGCTGGTCTTGCTCACAGTTCATTGTCCCTACAGAGGGGGCAACACCTAAAACTCAGAGAGAAAGATTATCAATAACTGCAGCCATTTGCATAGTTCATGTCTGTCCACAGCTGATACTTGCAGCTCTGTTTTATTCATGTCTTACTATGCTCTAATCATGTCCACAAGTTTGCATTTGAATAGGACAAAACCAGGATTTTGGCTCTATCTGATGTTGGTTTGGAGGCATTTGCCAAATTCAAGCCACTATCCCAGGTGGCTGTTTGATGTTTTGCACTATGTAGCATCTGCTGGGGGTGAAGAAAAGTGGTTTTGGCTATAACTAGAGTGTAAAGTTATAGTATGTAAGAAGGAGTCAAACTCCCTAGTAGGGTCTTTTGTGATAGGACACAGGGTAATGGTTTCAATCTTAAAGAGGGGAGATTGAGGTTGGATATAAGAAAAAAGTTTTTTTATTATAAGTGTAGTGAAGCACAGATTACTGGAGAGGTAGTGGAAGTCCTGTCCATGGAGACATTCAAGGTCAGTCTGAGCAACCTGATGTAGCTATAGGCATCTCTGTTCATTGCAGGGGAGTTGGACGAGGTGGCCTTTGGGGGTCCCTTCCAACTCAAATGATTCTGTGATTCTAACCTACGATTTTATGAAATAAGGGAGAAGGAAAGGAAGGAGAGGAAGGGGGGAAAGGGGAGGGGGGGAGGGAGGGAGGGAAGGGAGGGAGGGAGGGAAGGAGGGAGGGAGGGAGGGAGGGAGGAAGGAAGGAAGGAAGGAAGGAAGGAAGGAAGGAAGGAAGGAAGGCCATCCATGTTCTTTTTCCTCTTAAAATGGCAGCGTGTGCAGAGAAGCCATATTAATTTCTGTCATTTCACTAAACAGTTGCTTTCTATTTTTTTTTTTATCCTTCCACATAGTATAACTTTAGTGGGATCAATTATGTCACCAACTTCTCTGAGCAACTTTAATGCAACAACAGGAAAACATGGATTTATCTTCAAAAACACTGACATTGATTCTTGATTCAAGGTATTTCAACCTACATTTTGTCGGAGCAAATAGCATCTGATTGATTACTCCCCAAATATTGACCCCGATCTGGAGTGTTTGCTCAGTGACTGGCCTCAGAGCATTCTGAATTCATGGAGGAGTTGTTTGCTCACATGATGGATGCCAGGCTGGTGAGCAGAAGGAAGGCTTCAATAAATCATTTCTGACATTAACCTTGGAGAAACAAATTCCCAAGAGTGTTTGTGTTAGTTCTGCTGACGGTGCTTGTGCAAACACTGAAGAACAGAATTCACACTGCTATCTCTCTGTGACTAGTTTACCTAACAGAAGTTCATTGTAAGCATTTCCAGACAAGTCAATGGGACAGGCATGGAAGAAGAAAAAGGCACTTCCTTTATTCAAACAACCACAAGCATTTTGTCATCAAATACATGCAAAACTTGCATGACACATCTTGTATTTCAGCAGTGAAATACAATTTTATTTGTGCAAGTAAGAATACTGTCCCAAATTTTCAGAATTTGGCATCTGTACTTTTTTGTGTGTAATCATTCTAAGTGTATTCTCTATCAATGTTACAGAATTTTCCCTGTGGTTATTGTTTACCATAGCAACTAACTATTGTGATTTAAGATTATATAGGTCAGACATTCTTGATCTACTGTAAGAAATGGTGGGTCTAAAATACTCACCTTCAGACCTTGAGGGCTAGATGAACTTTTCCCAGACTTCCCCTTTAGATGTTATAGAGACCAGATTGGAGCTCAGCCACACTTCCCCATTCTCCATTACTTCTGCTGAGAACAAGGAAGGCAGCCTTACTCCTGCCACTAACTCAAGCAGGAGGCTCTGAACTCATGCAGGAAACAGGATTTTGACCTCTGTCCATTGCTCTCTGTCTGTGCTCCCACATGGTCATGCCAGGCACAGCCCACGCTCACATCTATCACTGGGATTTCTACACACTGACCCACCTACCTATGGGTAGAGAAGGGTGTCCCAAGACAGCAGATGGCAAAATAAAATCTTACCAGCCTGGACTGTCCAACTGCAGTGCCCTACATTGCTGAATAACCAGTCTGTCCAATCTAGGATGGATCTTTCCACCAAGCATCTCAGAGCCAAGGAAAGATTTAGAATCATAGAGTTGTAGCAGAACCAAGGTTGGAAAAGACATCTAAGGTCATCTAATACCAATATTTCCCCACAGTGCTTGAGATGAGTACACTGGAGCTGAGTACAGCTCCATCATAGAAGCAGACCAGGCTGGTCAGGCAGAACCTGCCTTTCATGAGCTCATGCTATCTGGGCCTGACTCCCTGGCTGTCCTGCACGTGCTGTGTAATCTCACTCAACATGATTTGCTCCATAACCCTGCCTGGCACCAAGGTCAGGCTGATGGGCCTGTAGTTCCTTGGATCCTCCTTACAGCCCTTCTTGTAGATTTATTCCTCTTTGTGCCACAAATCTCAGTTCCTTCAAGTGAGAGGAAAAAAAAGAATTCCTTGGCCACAGATAAGATCTTTGCATGCTGCTGCAAGTACACGTTAACACGTTCCTGATGGCTTCAGTAGCTTTTGCCACATGTTAAACCCATCAGCAAGTGGGTAGTTCAATAATTTTGGGGTCATTTTCTATGAAGACAAATGAACAGGAAATTCACTGACAAAACCTCCCTGGTGTTTTTTAGCAGGTGGTTCTTCCCACATCACAAGACTCAAAGTTCCTGGAAACATGTTATTTGTGCTCAGTAGAAAGGAGAAATAACTGACCAAAACGTGAGAAACCAGCATGTGGGCTCTGCAGACCACACTACCCCCTAACCTGCTGTTGCTCATTCATCCAGGCAGTGGCAGTGATAGGGAAGGGATTGGAGTTTTCCCTACTGGGAACACCGGTTTGGAGAAAACATGCTCTCTGAATCTGTAGTCCCCATCCACCAGCATTGCCAGGGCCATGCTTGGCCACCAACCAGCACACCAGGTGGGATTCCTGCTGAGGACAGGACTGCAGGTCTGACAGTGAGAGAAACTCCCCACTTACACCCTGGAAATTGAATTTCACAGTGACAAACAGCAAAAATTCCCTCCTACCCCCAAGTCAATCTTTTTTCCACCCTGTACACAGGGAATGTGCTCATCAAATCAGAGTTCAATACATACTCAGTTTAACATAATTCCTTACACTAAATGAAGTACAATCAACCAGGAATTACGTATAACCATTACATTCTGCTGCCCAGTTAGGACGCGTAATCAGTGTTGTCATACAGGCAGGCACAGAAGTACACATTTTTCTTAGTCCTAAGGTGCTCAGACTTCTATTATGTGGACTGAGCAGAAAGCTGGTGGCTCAGAAGTCACTGAAGAGGAGCCCTATTTTCTCCCTGGATTAGCACTATTCTCTGTTTAAAAAAGCCTGAAAAGCATGAAGACCTGGAATTTCATCTGTTTTCGGCTAATGTTCATGGCTTCAGGGTACGTGAGTGGAATCTACAAGCAGAAAATACCTGCTCTGAGATGTCACCCTGTACTTTCCATATTCCATTTGTAGGCATTCAGCTCCAGCCACCTTTTGAAGTGGCAAATGCAATTTACACAAATTAGAAGTAAAATATATCTTGATGTAAGTTCTAATATGAAAAGTGCACTTTTTAGTCTTGAAAGTTATCATGAAGATTTTCAAGAGAAAGCTTTATTCCTCTATACACAGATAAGGTGCAGTGATATTTGAAGAACAGGAATCTTTGGCATATCTTGACTCAGAGTAGATTTGCTGCCAAGGAACTGTTTCCTCCAGATGTAAGGCTGAGGACCGAACACTGCAGAGATTGGTGCTGCTAACACTGCCCAAGGCCCACAGAAGACCTTCTGGTTGTTGGTTGGTCAAAGCAGATGATGTGCTCAGCTCTAAAACCCACTGACTTCATTGGGACCAATGATAAGCTGCATGCATTTGTCTACTGTTCTGTTGAAGCAGCATAAATGCAGGTGTTATCTTGCATCCGGGCAGGCAGAACAGCTCTGATTAGCTCTGTCGTGTCAGCTGCATGTGGTGCATTTCAGCAAGCTGCTGTGCTCACAGCCAGCTTATTTTATTTGCATTTTGCTCTGGGTGGTTCAGCAGTGTGAATTGTGCCTCAGCACTACTTCCTCACAGCTTTGAGGAGATTTCTGTCTCCTTCCTGCCCAGATGGAGGCCTGTATCATAGAACTATAGAACTGTTCTTAACTGCTGGAAGGCCACAGCTTTGATCTCTTTGTAATTCACCAGGTTCATTTGCTGGCCCTTGCGAAAGTTTGCACCCTGACCCAAGCAAGCTGGTCTTTCTACTCTCCTCATGCTCTGTTTGGATTGTATTTCTTGCATATTCTGCTTTTTTTGATATGTTCCTTTAGATAGTTTCTAGGTCTTTGAGGAGGGGATTCTGATGCACCTCGTTAGTAGGATCTCCTACATGGTGAGCCAAAGTGAGATGATTTACAGATTTTTTGAGGCTGTGTCAGTCTGGGACACTACACTTCCTGAACTTCTGTAAAACTATTAGAAAGTGTCCACAGGAGGGATACGAAGACTGAGAAGGGTCTAAGGGCAGTATGTGAGGAGCAGCTGAGGTCTGTGGCGTGCTCAGCCCAGAGCAGAGCAGACAGAGGAGAGGCCTGATGGTGGCTGCAGCTCCTCACAGGGAGCGGAGGACGGCGCTGAGCTCTGTGACAGCGACAGGGCTGCTCATCTCCTGCCAATACATGACTCTACACTTTTACTCTGCTCCCAGTTTTGCCACCTTCTTCTCTCCACCCACTCAGGCTTTGTAAATGTTTCACTACATTAACTCAAATTCTGCCGTATATTTACAAAGGTTTGTGACCTTTAGCTGTAGTCAATCATTCCCCACGGTCTAATTTGTCTTTTTCCTCCCACAGCTCCTTCATTTCACTGCTGTTACCTGTAAATGATTCACCCAGGGCTTGCAGAGCACTGACCATACCCTGCACAGCTTAAACTCAGTCCTGCTCTGGTTTAGATTCTCCAAACTTTCTAATGTTTTCTTCAGATATCCTTACCCTTTGTTAGGTAGAATCATAGAATTTTTTGAGTTGGAAGGGACTTTTAAAGGCTGTCTAGTTCAACTCCTCTGCAATGAACAGAGATACCTACAGCTAGATCAGGGTGCTCAAAGCCCCATGCAGCCTGACCTTGTGTGCTTCCAGAGACAGAGAATCAGCACTTGTTCCTTATCTTTGGTACAGAAGAAGAAGCACGAGGGCATGTAATGACAGGATGAGGAGAAATAGTTTTAAATTGGACAAGGATAGATTTAGACTAGATATTAGGAAAAAATTCTTTACTGTGAGGGTAGTGAGATACTGGAACATGTTGCTCAGTGAGGTAGTGAATGCCTCCTCCCTGGAAGCATTCAAGGCCAGGCTGGATGGGGCTGTGAACAACCTGATCTAGAAGGAGGTGTCCTTGTCTATAGCAGGGGGTTGGAATTACATGATCTTAAAGGTCTCTTCCAACCCAAACCATTCTATGATTCTGTGAAAAGTAGAGATAAGACTCTGAAAAGCACATTGTCTACTAGGATAAACAAATAAGCTGTTTGCCTCATGCAAACCTAGTAGTAAACACGATACTTTTATTGACTATATCTGCTGAGCTTTGGATTTAGTCACATCAGAAGTACTATTGCAGCAGCCATCACCCAGCAAGGAAGCACAGGAACCACAGAGACTTGAGGCACATGGATATAGCAGCTAGGAACTGGGCATGGTGCAACAAACATGCCAACTTGCTTGAACAATTTGATCATGAGATTTTCAGCCCCTGATAAGTGGAATATTGGCCATGGGTTGTTATACACACAAAGACAAGCATGGATTTAAAACCAAAACCCAGCAACTATCATGATCTAAACCAGTGTGCTTCAGCCTCATTTTGAGGCCTCATGCCTTCTATAGTGGGGCTAGCCCACCATCGTCATCAGGTGAGGACTTTGGGATGAAACCCACTGTTGCTGTTTCATAAAATCATAGAACAATTAAGGTTGGAAAAGACCACTGAGATCATGTAGTCCAACTGCCAACACATCAGCACAGTGCACATTAAGCCATGTCTCTTAATGCCACATCTACACAGTGCTTGAACACCTCCACGGACAGTGACTCCACCACCTCCTGGGCAGCCTGTGCCAACCAATGTATTACCACTCTGAGAAGAGTATTTCCCGCTCTCCAACCTGAATCTCCTCTGGTGCAACTTAAGGCCATTCCTTCTCATCCTATCACTGTTACCTGGCCAACCACCCCTCACTACAATTTCCTTTCATGGAGCAGTAGGGAGCAAGAAGGTTTTCCGTGGGCCTCTTCTCCAGTAGGGAGATTGACACAGGGAAATTGAGATCTTCATAGGGAACTCAACAGAGCAGAACCTTCTGTAAATAGTGGAGGTGCTTCGAAAATATCTGCTGATGTTCTCACTCTTGCTCTTAAGGAAACCTTGTTCTCTTTCCCATGCCTGGCAGGAGCTAAAGGCTGAGGGAGGTCTCCAAGGGCCGTAGAGCAGCTCCTTGCTGCATGTGTGCATGTGGCCACTAGGTGTCACGGCTGTCCCACAGAAGTCTCAGTGCACAGAGCCCCTACCGGCTCCTAGAAACCCGACGATCCGGATAAAACCACATGGATCAGGGATTAGTCATGCCTCTGCTCATCAAGGGGTGAGCAGAGCTCCTGCCCAGCACACGGACAGCAGGGGATCGGAGGTGCAGGGCTGGTTTTTCAGTTCAGCGTGCAGAAGTGGCTTCACAAAACAAAATCTGTACTTGGATCTATATTCCCCAGGTGCCACAATTTAGCATGTCAGCACAAGTTCCAGGAAAATCCAATACTTCCTCAGCACAGCCAACCAGAGTTGTATCCGTATTTCAGGTTGTCAAGTGTGCCTTTTACAGTGGTGTAGAAATTGACTTTTTAAATAATGAGTCTCAATCTATTTTCTTTTCTGTGTGCATTTTCCCTGCATTAATTTCCCCGTTTCCTTTTTCAGCTTCACTTCTCCACAAAGGGAAAAGTGTCAAATATTTTACATTCTGTCATTTCCCCCCACAGACTGATTGCTTCCCAGTCCTTTAACTGCATTACGATGTCAGCCTTATCCAGTCCTTTTTTTAATGGTGTCCTTCACCAGGTGTTCGAACAGGCTTGTGCCAGACTTGATACATCTGGATTATGGCTGTGAGAGAGGAGCCAGCTCAAACCTTCCCTCTGTTTCCAAAGTCTTTGCCTTGCTATCAGCATCCTGCAGGCCTCCTACTCTCCCTAGCACCTTGCAATGCCTACTTCCAGACAGCCCAACATATTTACATTTCCACCATTAGAATTGGGATTATCTTCATAGTGAGGCTGTGTGACCACTTCTCATTGTGATCTACCTCATCCTCCTGTTCTTTCAGATGTTCCTGAATCCATTCATTTATCACACACACGTTCAGAAAATGGAACTGAACACAGGGAGTGTGCAGTTGGGAGCCTCCCAGCATCCTAATATCCTTTGGGCATCCTAATAGCTCTTCTAATTGCGTCCACCGTTTCTGATGACAACTTCATGAAATGAAACATCTTCATTTTCCCTCTGAGCATCACTAATGGGACTCACTGTTGTGGTTCACCACAATAAAGCGTTCCAAAACAGGAGTTGAGGAACAAAACAGAGACTGTCATCTTGTGATGCAACTACAGACTACACTCAGCTTCCGTAATCGATGCCTTCATTGATGGCATTTTGTCAGGAGTTACAGCAGACAGAGAAAGAACTGAACACACACATCTGGATGTGATTCACGCTCCTTTTAAAGGGTGATCGTTTGCCTGTCTTTCAATCTCTCTGCACTCAGAGCATCATTTCACAGTATCTTATATGACAGTCTGTTTTTTTCTTTCTTCTTGTGCAGTGCCTTGGTATGGTAAAACAATAGGAGCATAGCAAGCTCCTCTGATTCAGAAGCACTGGTGGATGCTTGTTCCCTGTAGGTGCCAGGATCACAGGACAGTATCTTTCTGTGAAATTAAGAGAGTGAGCTAATCAAATGTATTTGGGTGACATCACATGGCATGTGCAAGGAAACCAGTGCTAAAGTGATGTGAGAAATGAGTGGAACTTGCAGTACTCCACTTTGGGAGTAATTTGCCAGCAGCCTACAAATAAATCTGGCAGACAGGAAGCCAGGGCTTATTTCTAGACAGAGTGCTTAGCAGTTAAAACTGGAGTCTGCTGAACTTTGCTATGTAAATATACTTGTGTTTCTTTTTACCTATGAGGCATGGCAGTCAGATTTATTCATTTACATGAGATGAAGCTGTAAGAAGAGATTTAAAAACCAGACTGCTGGCCACTGATGATGCTGAACAAGCCTGTCTGCAGGAAAGCCCAGAACGGTGTTTGGGAAGGAATGGTTTTTACATGTGGACTGTGTTCATTCCTTGGAAGACAACATAACTCAAACAGCAGAGCCATATGTCTTTAGAAATGAATCACAGAATTTAGAAAGCAGAAGATCCTAAAACTAAGCAAACACAGTGGAAAGTACATTGTACAAGTAATATTCTCATTTTACGAAGGTTTGTTCTGTGTAGGCAGACAGACCTTTCATTTTAGTGTTATGGGTTTTGAATCCCTCTGCTATTTGTAGCTTGCAAAAAAAAACCTTTAGAGATGCAATCATTCTGAAAATAATGTTTCCTACTTCTTTCCATAGAAAACTACAACAGATGCAAAAAGCACGTTCCCACTATTTGGTAGAACAAATTCTCAGCTGCAAAACAGTATTTGTCAACACGGTCACCACGACTTGTGCATTTTCACCAGCAATGAACAAGAGCGTATGTGTCACACTCATATCTGCACTAGTAGAGGTGACCCACTGTCAGTGTCACCACTGCTGAAATGTACTCACCCACTGTGCTCACATTCACTGCTGGGTTTCCAGAAACATTCAGCAAGTGTTGGTGAATGTCAATAGGTGCAAATTTTCTGCATGGAGGAATTCAGTGATGCACCTCTGGTTCATACACACTTCCATGTCTGACACCATTCTGTCAGACTGCCTCTCTGCTGCCATCTGTCACACAAAACATAACAGAATATAGAGTGGGCTGGGTTGAAAAGGACCTCAAAGATCATCTAGTTTTAACTCCCCTGCTATGTGCAGGGTCACCAGCCACCAGACCAGGCTGCCCAGAGCCACATCCAGCCTGGCCTTGAATGCCTCCAGGCATGGGGCATCCACAGCCTCCTTGGGCAACCTGTTCCAGTGTGTCACCACCCTTTGGGTGAAAAACTTCCTCCTAATATCTAACCTAAACCTCCCCTGTCTCAGTTTAAAACCACTCTCACTTGTACTATCTCTATCCACCCTCATAAACAGCCATTTCCCAATGGGTGGTGGGAAGGTTCAACATCTACTGCAGTATGACCAACATCCACCTCTGACATCATGGGCCAACATAATAAAGTAGGAGGCATTACTTTTGAAGCAGCCCTCATATAGCTAAGGAAAAGCAGTATCATTTTTTTGAAGGTGTGGGAACACTCCAGGTCAGGAAATTTAACTGGATAATAGCCTGTACTTTCCTGGAAATCAGATGTATGTCTCTGCTGCTAAAATCTAGTTGGTTTAACAGACAGTTTAGAAAATTGTATTCAGTTTCCCAATCTAAGGACATAAGGTGAGAAAAATAAAGATTTCTTTAGTCAGCAGCCAAGGAAAGAACTCAAACAAGACAACAATTACTCAGTGGGTTTTTATCTGAGGGCTATATAAAGCTACTTGTGACAACATTTTTGTATGTAAAGTCCTAACCTCGCCCAAGAGAGACTTCCAAGAATTTGAATCCAGATTACTCCTTACACAATGAGGAAATTGTCCTTTTCCCAAGGCCATATATTGACTGTTCTGTCTTACATCTTTCATTACAAACTCTGGAAGATGTCCATTTTTACCTTGATGCAGTACAAAATATTTTAGGTCATCAGAATTTGAGGCTGACTGAAGGGAACAGCAAAGTCAAGAGAATGGTGATCAGTGGTTCCAAGTCCAGCTGAAGGTCAGTAAGTAGTGATGTACCTGAGGGGTCAGTACTGGGTCCAGTCCTGTTTTGGAGTCTCCTCCTTGGAGATCTTACAGTGCCACATGGACATGGGCACCCTGCTGTAGGTGTGCTGCTGGAGCAGGGGTTGGAGCAGATGGACCCAGAGGTTCCTTCCAACCTCAGCCATTCTGTGATTCTGTGACTCTATGAATTCATAAGATGGGACTGTCCTTGAGATTCTGTCTCTGAAATTTTAACTGCTCAATTCAAATTTTGAAATATTTGCTGCAAATACATCCTGCAAAACACAAGCTTCCATAGCACTTATTCACTTCAGCAACCCACACAGAACCATACTCCAAGGCTTCATCTGCCAATACCTTTTCGTTCCATCTACACTTCAGTCTGCAGAAGGAAAGAGCATACCATTGGAATTAGACATATATAATGAAATTGCCTTTGAGAAGTTTCTGAGATATCTCTGAGGACTAACTCAATCCAGCTCAGAGAGTAATTAGCTACGGCTGTAAAGTATGGGTCCTGAAGCACACGTTTCTTGTCCATGGCCCTGGTGCATAATATGTCAATTTAAGCACAGGAGACTAGTGTATCATTTGTCTCAGTCCTATTTCTACCCTACATTTTTACAAGTAACCTTTGTAAAATTTAACGAGTTCCCATCCACTACATTAAAAGCAAACATATCAGAGTGCCAAAATACCAGACACACAAATTGTGACATCAGTACACAATATTACAAGCAGAAACACAAAAGTGAAGCCCCCCCCAGAATCTCTAGAAGGTATGAAAAGCAAAACTGCCTACAAAAAGTATTCTAACAGCATTCTGTAAAATCCATTTACTGCTTTGTGAGAGCCTCTTTACACAAGCATAAAAACATACGGAGATTCTGCATCACAGCCTGATGTAACAAGAATTGACCTCACTTGATGTGAGTGTGAGAGAGAATTACTATTTGAATATATTGAACATCTATTTCTCGTGAGCAAAAAACAATAAGGTGTATATGCTGAAGATGCTTTGTTAGAGCTGCTGAGAAGGGACAAGATTTGTCAAGGGAAGAACAAGACCAGGTGGGATCTGCCCAAGGGTGGTGAGGGAACTGGTAGAGATGACAGCCAAGCCATTTTCCATCATCTACCAATGTTCATGGTGTACTGGAGAGGTCCCAGAGGATTGGAGCCTTGCCAGCATGACATCCTTGTATGATCTGTGTAGTTCCCAGAGCTTCTCGAGAGAGAATACCCATTTAATGATATTCCTGAGGTCAGAAATGAAGGACAGAGTTGGATGAGAAAGAAGGAAGGCAGGAGCAAAGGTTTTAAACCCAACCCCAACACTACTTGGTAGTCTTCTCATTTACCTGAAGGTCTCAGTTGCCCCATGGCAATCATGATGACAGCTGAGACTGGACACAAGCCTCCAAGCCAGGCAGTTCTAGTTGTGGTTCCACACAGCTGGCTGTAATAGAAATGGGAAATTGGAACCTGTGAGAGTTTAATTATGTTTTTATTAGTTGAGTTGTATTTCCAGCTTATCTGTGGGATTTGTCCCAGTGTTGTGGAGAAAATCACACAGAAGTCACAAGGACCAACAAACTCACTTATCTCGATGAGGAACAGGAACATTGGTAACATTGTGGAGTTGGTAACTGGATAAAGCTCTATTTAATCTGACTTTAAATATAGGCCATGATCCATACACCTATTCATGCTATCTGCAGGAACATGAACAAAGATTAAATGGGGTGCTCTGGAGTGAGATTAAGGTTCAAATTCTGACCTTCATAGCACATCTGTGCTACACCTCATGGGCAGGTATGAGGCCAGCTACACCTCATGGGCAGGTATGAGGCCAGCTGTAAGCACAGCACAGTCATCAATTTCCCCATCTGCTGCCCACATACAGTGAGTGACTGATGTGTAACTCGTAGGATAAGCTGAAGCACTATATGTGACTCTGAGGCAGCCTACAAAACTCCCTGGCAGCCTACAAATTGATGCATAGACGTGTAATTTTGGGTAAGTTTTTCAAAATCTGCACCTGTGTGTCACCTATAGAACCAGGACAGAAGTGCTTGTTTTCTCCATTCTTGGTGGGTTTGGCCTGGAGGATTGATTTTTTGATTCAGAGTTCAGCCCTAACTGTTGGGTGCATTTAAGGCCAGGAAATGTTTGTTCTGCCCAGTGGAAACACACTCAGTTCACAAATGTTTCCAATCTTCTACCCAGGCAAAAAAAAACCCCACCTTTGGAAGCAGAGGAGAACATGGACTGCAACAACAGCCTCAAGGCTCTGCACTGCAGATCACAGAACACAGAGAAGAAGTTCTTAATAGGAATACACTTAGAAGCATTTGCTCTGCTCTTGGAGCATCTAGTAAAACATGTACTGTTTACTAATGCTTCCTGCTACTCTGTACCAGAAGAAAACAAAAGAAACATACCAATAAAAATCCAACAACAAAGTACCTTCATATTACAAATACTCTGAACTTTCACTGTTCATATGCCACTTCCCTTCAAACCTTGGAGAAAACTTTTCACAGAAAGACTCAGGGCTTTTGCTCTATCGTGTTTCATAGAGTCAAAAATCATCAAGGTTGGAAAAGACCTCTAAGATCATCGAGTCCAACCACCGCCCCATCACACCATGCCCTCTAAACCAAGTCCCTAAATGCCCCATCTGCCCTTTTCTTGAACACCTCCAGGGATGGTGACTCCTGACTTCTCCACCTCCCTGAGCAGTCTGTTCCATTACCATTCCTTCTGAGAAGAATTTTTTCCTGTTATCCAATATCAAATACCTCAAGGAAGAGAGGGAGATAGGAAGAAGCCAGAAGAAGGCAGATGCAAAAACTACAGGCAGGAAGAGCTCAATGCTGCAGCACTTCTCCCTACATGTATCTCACAAGTACTTGCATATATGATATTCCTTTCTCCTTTGCCTGGAAGAAATCTCCATACACTAAAAATTAAAAAAGAAACAAGCTTTTTACAGAGCAAAATTTAAGCTAATCAACAGAAAAGCAATTACTGCTCCTAGTGGTAGGGCTGTCTTGCTGGGTTAGGTATTTTTCATTAAATCTCATTTGTAATGTGCCATAACATCTATGCTATTTCCAGCTTCAACCTGTTACTGATGGAGCCTTGACAGAAACAGTACTAGAGGAATAGTGAAGAAGACAACAAGGGAGTATAATATGCTAAACTTCTTTGATCAATTTCTCCATGCAGGATTTGTCAGCCTCTCCAGGACCTGAAGTTTACTTGAAACCAAAAATCACATGTAGGCACTCCTGATGTTTTGTGAAGCCAGATCCTAATCTGACTGTCAAGTTATCAAATTTTAACAGCAATGTTTCATCAATATTGAATAATTTTGATTTGATTCTCTCTTTCCTTTGTCCTTCTCCCAGTTTGTAGGAATAGTGTTCATGATGGAGATGTGAAATAATTTTTCTTTTCTGGGGAAAAAAAGTATTACCTGCAGCCCAAGTTACTCGTCTGTATTTTATCTGAGCAAAAAGACTATGATAGTCCATTTTCAGCCAAAATCAACAATCTTGGAAAATACTATCATGTCTCATGTCTTCCTGCTTAGTCATCCTGCATGTTGCCATTTGATTGGGTTTACAGCAAAACAAAGAACAACCAAAAAAAAAAAAGTGTGTTGCATTAGGATCTGTACCAATGTCAGTAAGAGGGGCCAAAGAAAAAATGACTCATGCTGGGAAGAATTCCACCTGTTCCCATCCAAATTGCTTTTCCCCATCAGTCTGGAAACAGCTGATGCACTGGTTCCCATGGGAATATTTTAACCTTGAGTAATATGCACACTTAAATTCCTGAGTCCATCTTATTTCCATTTGTTTGCATAAAGCGCTATCTTCTAACCAGAGTGAAGGCC
>NW_024884141.1:1886162-1888710 GCF_019232065.1 Centrocercus urophasianus | reverse complement strand
CCGGCATACCTCACCCCCCCCCCCCCCCAACTTCAGCTCTGCTCTGATTTGTAAAGGAAATTAAGAATAACTAATGTAAGAAAGGCATTCCTATCACAAGAGCTGGGAAAGCCATTTCAAAGCTTTTCTGTGAAAGAGGTTTCAGTGGGAAACAGAAACAAGTGGAAATAAATTAATTTGCTAGAAGATGAATTACTAAAACCCATGAAAATGAAACAAAGCCATGCCACATGAAGAAAAGTTCACAAGATGACCATGATGATGGCCTAGAATGCATTATCTAGAGATATTTTACACTGTATGTACTTGTTCCAGTAATTAAGAATCTATTATCAAATCACTAGTTGATCATGCATAAAAATAATGCACTGGTAGTTAATGATGACAGAGATTAGAACCATGGATGGACAGGCAGATTTACTGGTCTTTTTGGAAGTGGCAGAGCTCTTCCTCCAGATGCCTGAGAATCACAGTTCTGTAGATGAGAATTAGCCTTGGACATGTGGAGCAAACCAAAATTACTCCATTGCATTTCTTTGCCTTTGGTGTCTGAAGGATGGTGATGGGTTCTGCATCATTCTGGCCTGAGGCTGGGATTTATGGCTTTGTCTACACAGACACACATAGGCAAGAGTTTGCCTTTCTCT
The DNA here is from genome assembly GCF_019232065.1 of Centrocercus urophasianus. Lineage (NCBI taxonomy): Eukaryota > Metazoa > Chordata > Aves > Galliformes > Phasianidae > Centrocercus > Centrocercus urophasianus. The sequence goes on along the minus strand of NW_024884141.1, from coordinate 1,888,063 downwards.
GGTCTCAGCTAGACAATTATCAACAACATTTATAGCTATGAGGTTATTGTAAGAGTTGCATGCTAATAGAACTTCCACGATTGTTTCTCGAGGTCTGGTTCTGATACTGACACTGATTTGTTTGTGTGTGTCATCATTTCTGCATCTCAAGCTGTCTTAAAAGATTTTGCAAGAGTGAAGGTGTGTGTGATCTTCTCTCAGCTACACTGTTCTTTTCACAGGTGTTCTCAGTTGAGAATTGGGTCCATTCCCAGCACAGTCAGTATTCTTCTGTTTTCAAGCACGCTTTGTATTCTCCTCTTTGCAAAACAGGGATAAATATTTCATCACTCACAGCAGAGTTTATAAAGGACATCTTTTACATGAAATGTTTCTGTGAATTAGTTGCTGTTACAGTGATTGTGAGGAAAGTGAGCACCTACCATGTAAATGGAAAGACCTGCTAGCTTCAGCTTCTATGCAGTTGGTGTTTTTGCTACTATTCCTTTGTCACTTATTATTCAAAACTTCAAGAAAATGAAGAAAATGATGCGATGCAATGGAATAATAAAGACTATTTTTGCATTTTCAAATAATCCAGGATAGAGGTATATTCTGTTACTTCCCCATTAGCTGCTGATCAGCAGAAGGCATTTTACTGCCACAGTCCTAGCAGCTAGAATGCCTCAGAATGTTCCTACATAGTTTTTCTTCAAACAAAAGTTGTCATCCTTAGAAGTGAATCTGATGAGCCTTTAGGTTAAGGTCATACAGCATGTTCATACTGTAGATTTGGGCCTGATGTTTTACATTTTTCTTGCTTGAGTCATGAGCTGTGTGTTTGGCTATTGACCCATGTTTTGGAGTGAAAAGATCATGAAATCCCTTGTGGTAACTGTAGTTTCCTGTCAGCTGGAAAAAAATGCTGGAAATCCTTTCTGATGAACTTCTGCTTTTCACTGGCCATATTTCCTGTCCAAGAGCTTTCTAAGTGGGTTGGCATGATGACAGGCTTTTGTCTGTCTAATATACCATCACTGATTGGAGGAAAAGGCAATGTAACTGATAGCTCAGATAAACTGCAGGAAAACTTTTTCCTAACTCGATTTTTAAGACAAGAAAGCATATGGCGAAATAATATAATAATTACAATTTGTGTTTCATTCAGACTAGTGCTCTCAGAGTAGTTCTCAGAGTAGTATTTGTTTGCACTTGGCAGCATTTCACATTTTGTATGCACTTCAACAGATCAGTATATGCAGTCATAAACAAGAAAAAAAAAACATCATGAGAGCATGTAACAGTCTAGGACATTGAATACCAGGACCCAGTAATGACCTTTATTAAGATCTACAGAAAGAATGAAGCTGAATTCAAGACAAGACAAATCCAGAGTGTAAGTGCTATCTTTAGCACTGTTTTCAATGATGAGCCAATAAGGGATGGAGAGAAGAATTCTGAAGCCAACAATTTGTGTAATTTGAAAACTCCTGCCACATCACAATGGTTGATCTTGCTTGGTAAGAAATAAATGATCCAATGAGAATGGGATCTGACTGAGAAGTTAACCTTCCTTAGATGGATACTCAAGAAGAAATCAAATCAGAGATCTGCTGGCTAGTTGATCACTTTTTTTTTTTCCTGATGTCTTGTGGGGGGAAATATGGGATTAAAATTATCATTTCCAGGTCTGCAGTTTTATAGAGTGTTTGCACAGAGAGCTGTGTGATGAACCTAGTCACCAGATTTATAAACAAAGGGATATGGCTCACTGATGGCTGCATTCCACTACATCAGGCCCTATGGTCTTTGAAGGTTCCTTCCAATTGCACTCCTTTTCTTTTCTTTTCTTTTCTTTTCTTTTCTTTTCTTTTCTTTTCTTTTCTTTTCTTTTCTTTTCTTTTCTTTTCTTTTCTTTTCTA